>NW_027536464.1:5085867-5104707 GCF_008692635.1 Crocuta crocuta
GCCCTAGAAAGTCAGCAGGAGGGGGAGAACCCCCAGGACTCGGGAGTGCTGGGCTGGTCCTGCTTCCTGTCCCTCTCCAGGCCTAGCTCCCCCTTTGGGCAGGGGGACTGGTGGCCCAGCAGGCCTGGCCTAGCTCCCAATTTCTCCTGCCGCTGCCCCTCCTTCAGAGTCCCCTCCACGGGGAGCAGGCAGACCTATCAGATCTTGGCGGGGTTTGGGGGTGGGGAAGGGAGCCTCCCCGAATGGCCTCTCTGCCTCCGGGCTGGTTTTATAAAGTGCTGACGCAAGTGAGAATAAAGAGGCATAAAGAATTCTCCGTGTGCACATATGATGAAGCTGCGAGCTGGCGCAGGGCTGGGCATCTCATGGCTTAGTCCCTGGGAAAAGGGGACCCGGGCCTCAGCCAGGACAAGGGAGCCTCCGTCCTTACCACCAGCCCTCCCAGTCCCCCGCACCACCTCTTGAAAACTCAAGAGTCACTAGTCCGCACTCAGCCAGTTTATTAAAGGCAGGGAGCTTCATCCAGGTCCAGAAGGGAGAAGCTGGGGCACACCCCACCTTCCTCTCTCAGCTCCCCGCTTCCCCAACCACTCATCTACAGCCCAGCCCCCCAGAGGGAGATGGGGCTGGCGTCGGGCAGACTGCACTGCATAAATACTCAGAGGCCACAGCTGGAATCAGCAGCGTCGGGGTGGGGGGGGGTAAGGCAGGGAGACCAGGTTTGGGGCAGGAAGAGGTGGCTCCAAAGGCACCCCCCAGGGTTTGTCCAGAGCCCGAGGACCCACAAAGCTAGAGAGGGGGTCGGCGGGCTGCCCTGGGGTCTGAGACCACCNGGCGGGCTCAGGTGCTGTTGCCCTGCTCCTGCTCGAAGAGCAGCATGGCCAGCTGGGTGCGGGAGCCCAGGCCCTCCAGCTCGCTCTGGCGGCAGCGGTGGTACAGCTCCTCGCCGAGCCGGGCGCTGCACGTCTGGGCCCGGTAGCGCTGCAGCAGTGCTGGCTCCACCGCCCGCAGGACATGGAGGCTGGAGAAGCGCAGGAACAGCTCGTACACGTCCATGCTCTCCAGCAGCTCCTCCTCCTGCTCGGAGGCCGCGGCCAGCCGCCCTCGGGCCGCCACGTAGTCGGAGTTGTAGAAGCAGGCCTCGGTGGCAGCCTGGCGGTCAAAGCGGCCCGTGTCCCGGCCCAGCTCTGGGGGCCCGGGGCCCTGGGGCGGGGCCACGGCGGGGTGGAAGGCCCGGAAGTGCATGGGGAAGAAGGCCTGCCAGCCGGCGATGGCATGCATGCGGCAGCGGTTCAGGAAGTCGGGCGTGAGCACGGTGTCCGGCCCGGCCAGCAAGAACAGTGTGTCCAGCGGGTGCTTCTTGGAGAGCAGGTCCATGAGGCGCAGCGGTGAGGGTGCGGCTGTCTGCACGCTGAGCCAGGGCACCCGGGCCCCAGGGAAACGCCGCTCCAGCTCTGCCACGTGGGCCTTGACAGGCGCAAAGACATCCGCATGGGCCGCCCGTTGGGCCTGGCGCGGCTCGTACAGGAGCAGCAGGGTCAAGGCTGCCGCGGTGTCGCCGGGTTCCAGCGCCGCAGCGGCGAAGGCCTCCAGGAAGCCGGGGGCCAGGTCGCGCTCGGCCGCAGCCAGAGGCAGTAACACGGTGAGGCGCGAGGCCTCGGTGACGTAGGGCACGGGCAGGATCTCCACACGGCTCAGTGGCCGTAGCAGCTGCACCCGGCGGGTGAGGGGCCTGCGGCCGCCCTGCGGGGTCAGCGCCTCCAGCTGCAAGTCCAGCGTGTACTCCATACCCCGGGCGGGATCGAAGCGTCGGTAACCGTTAACTAGCTGCTGCTTCTGGAGCCGCAGGGCTGGGTGGTAGCGGCGGTTGAGCTCTTCTAGGGCTGCCCCCAGCACGTCGGCTACGTCGGCGCGGTCAGCCCCTCGCAGCGGGCAGCGGGGCGAACCGTCAGCACAGGAGAAAGCGTGGTGCTCTGTGAAATAGTCCCAGCGCAGCACCTCAAAACGGGAGGCCGGGCGCGACGGTGCTGGAATGCCCACGGGCCAGGCGGCTGCCCGCTCCCCATCGGCTGCCAGATGACTGGTGTTCTGGATCTCCCACTAGATTGGAAAAAACAGACCGGGAGCGAGGCATAGACCACAGGGGGGCCAGTGCAGAGCTGGAGGACTCGGCACACAGCAGGGGCCACTTGGGAAGGGTCCCTAGTCCTCTGCCAACTTCTACTATCCGCAGGGCCCCCCACCTTTCCTCTCCCCAGATCGAGGCGGCCTAAGAATGAAAAAGGAGGCTTCTAGAGGGGCTTCTCAGGAAAGGCAGAAACAAACAGGGACCAGGAAGCTGGTTTCTTCTGATTCTAGCGCTAACTTTGATCTCCCTGGTATCTCAGGCATCTTAGGACGTGTCCCCTCTGTCCCCCAGGGCCTAGACCATACCTGCAACTCCTGGATCTCCTGGTATGTGCGCTCTAGCTCAGCGCGGGCAAAGGCTTTGTGCAGCCGGTACATGTGCACGGGGTCACGCACCGGGTGGGCTGTCAGGGCGCTGCGGAAACGGGGGTCTCCTTCCTGCACATGCTCCCCAGGGCTCAGCTCCAGGTAGCTATAGTGGACCCCCTGGAGAGAGGAAGGGAGGGGGTCCATGAAAGGGAGAGATGCGACAGCTCCCCACTTACCTCCCAGCGTGGGTCTCACCTTCCCCTCCTATGACCTATGGTGGACTTGGAGTCAGAATTACTGGGTTGAAGTGTACCTTGACCAGTTGTGAGCTTGTGTGACTTTGCGCAAGCCTCTGCTAGCTCGGGTGTGAAATGGGCCTATGCATCCTATCTCAGAGCTGTCCAGGGGCTCAAATAAAATAATAATAGCCAGCACTGAACACCTACTATGTGCAACGGTCCCTTATTTTTCCTAATCCTTATAACAGACCTGAACCATAGTTATAGTCATTGGTATGGACGAGGATACCAAAATTCAGGGGATGTAGTAATTTACCCAAGGTTACAGGTATAGAAAGTGACAGAACTGGCATGGAAGCCCAGTCCTATTCTTTCCAACCACCCCTTTGCCTCTGAGGGGGAAGCGCACAAGCGCAGGCAGGAAGTGCCAACGGGGCGGCATATCTTCCCACCTCGTGGTCGCCAGTGCAGCCCACCCCTGTGGCATCGAGGATGCAGCGTCCCAGCCATTCATCCGGTCGCGCACTGACGATGTCGTTACGGCAGCCTTCCAGGTGGGGGCGCAGCTGCTGCAGCAGTGTGCGGGACAGCAGCACCCCAAAGCCGCCATGGCAGTAGCGGCCTGGGGCGGGCTCTCCACCGATGAAGTCCTGCGGCCGGCCCAGATAGAGGTGGGCAGCGGCTGCCAGGCTCAGACGGCCGGCTAGGCGAGCCAGTCCATGTGCCTCGGTGTAAGTGGCATCCGGCACTATGAAGAACCAGTCAAAGTCGTCACCGTGTTGCTCCAGTAGGTGGCGCAGTGCCAGGTGCAGGTGCCCTATGGGCCGCTCCTCACCCAATGTCACCACTGCCATGCCCGGTGGTGCCCTGCGGCCCCGAGAGCCTGTCAGGAACACCACACGCTCTAGCCGGTGCCCCAGCGTGCGGTTCACGGCCACACCCAGTGTAGGCAACGTGGCTTGTGAGGTCAGCACTGCCACAAGCAGCCTCTGCCTGATGCCCAGCTCGGTGCTGATGTATCGGGTTCTGGGAGAGAAGAGGGCACAAGGTTATCAAGAAGACAACACAGGCTCTAGAAGATCACATCTTCTCTGGGCCTGTTTGTTCACCTATAAATAGGGTAAGGATAACCAACTCCCAGGGGTCATGGGGATTCACATGAAATATTGGCGGTACCTATATAGTGCTTTGGGAAGGGGGAGAGATGGCAATGTCTGTGCAGATACGAGAGGCACATCGTGGATTGGATTCTGTTTCACTACTTAGTAGTTATGTCCTTGAACAGGTTATTTAACCTACCTGAGCTTCACTCAGTAGTCTGCTCTGCAAAAAGGGGTTGGTTGTATCTATTCAAAGCACTTAGCCAAATGCTCAGCACACAGTTACTCCACGCACTGTGTATATACTCATTTTTATATAAACATGTCATCATAGCACAAACACATCACATAAATGATGTAAAGGAATACAGGGCATAAGGATGTACTGAGTATGTTTGGGACAAGGGAAAAGCGGGGCTCACCAGTTCTGGTAGCTTAGCTTCCATAATGCAGAAGGTAAGTTGCAAAACTGAATTCTGAACTCAGTGTTGCTTAGAAGAAAAGTATTTCAGCTCATGGGCAAAGGCATTAATGGGATGGGTAGCTCACCCCTCCCCCACAAATCTCATCCTGAGGTGGCCCCACGCAGGAACAAGAGATACAAGTAAATCCTAGTTTTCTCTCTGCTCTTTCCCTCTCTCTATGCACCCACTCTATGTACGAATCATTTCTCGAAACCCAACAGCCCAATCGGGGAGCTAACAGGATCTACGAGGGACCATGGGGTCGAGCCAGTTTAGGATAGAGGAGGGCAAATTCGGCCCAGGTCTGGACGGGGCCCAGAAAGGGCCTCACACGGGTTTCACAGCTCCCGGCGAAGCAGGGCCATCGGAAGTTATCGGGGCCAAAGACTTCCTGGCCGGCCAGCCCCTTCCTTCCGGAGCCTAACCCAGCCTCCGGCGGCCTCCCGGGCGCGCCAGCCCCGGCCGGTGCCCAGGGGGTGGGGCTGGCGGGGCTGATCCCTACCTGACGGCCTTTTTGGCGGCCTGGCCAGGCTGTGCAGGATGGTAGGGCAAGACGCGAGGCTCCCAATTCTCCCCGGCTCCTGCGCCGGCCCCAGGCCTCTCGCGCTCCGCTCCGGGCTGCACCGAGTTGGGCCGGCGCGCCGCGTTGGTGTTTCCGCGCGGCGGCAGCTCAGAATCTCCTGGTTGGGGCGGCCCTGGGCCACACGGTTCCTCCACCCAGGTGACGCTGAGCAGGCTCAGAGTGAAGCCCAGGGAGATGCCCACGGCCACGGGCCCTGCGGGCCGCAGCACCGACAGCAGCAGCGATGCCCGCATGACGCCGGGACCGCGGGCCCCTGGCCCCGGAGCAGCCCCACAGCAGCCAGAAGAGGCTCCGAGGGGGCGGGACCGGGGAGGGGGCGGATCCGAAGGGCCCGGGCCAAGCGGGCGGGCCCGCTCCCTCCCCGCCGACGCGGTTCTAGTCGAATCCCCGGCGCCGCGCCTCGATCCTCCTCCGTCCGGCTCAGGGTCCCAGCGCTCGGCGCGGGAGCCTCGGCCGCGGCCGCGGCTGTCCGACGTGTCACTGCGAGGTCCCCGCCCCCGGGGTGGGGTCTCGGGCTCCAGCTACCGGAGACGGAGGAGAAGGGGGAGGTTAAAGGGGAAGGACCCCCGGAAGTGCCCCCTCCTCAGTGCTGGTGAGGGAAACGCCGGAGGCGGAGTCCCCTGCCTCCGCCGGCGTGGTTGGTGCGTCCCGGGTGACGTCAGAAGCAGCCCGCCCCTGCCTGGATGGTGCGCCCTGAGTGACGTCAGGAGCAGAGGCCGGAGCTGTCCATCAGCACCAAAGGCCGCGGGCGGGCTCAGGGCATGGGGCCGCGGCTCCGGGGCAGCCCAAGCCCCTGCTCCTGCTCCTTTCCCGTCCCCAGGCCCAGCCTGAGTCCCCGGATTCCGTGGCACTGGAGTGCTGGCCGCTGTTGGAGGCGGAGCAGCGACGCCGCCGCACAGAGAACGGTCCCTCCGGCCCAGCAGCCCCCTTCCCGGCACGGCGGACTTTTCCCGGACCCCAGTCAGCTGGGGCCTCTGGCGCTCCGCAACCCCGGACCCTCCGGCCCCTGCACAGCCTCTTTCGCTCAGAAGCTCAGGTCGCCTCCAGCCCAGGTAGATCTTGGACAATCCCAGATTTAGCCGCCCACAGAGGAGTCTCCTGGCTGCCTCCTTCTTATCGGCAGCACACTGCCCTCCTCTTCCCCCAACCAGGGTCCCTTTTAACTTC
Organism: Crocuta crocuta; assembly: GCF_008692635.1. NCBI lineage: Eukaryota > Metazoa > Chordata > Mammalia > Carnivora > Hyaenidae > Crocuta > Crocuta crocuta. The sequence goes on from NW_027536464.1 coordinate 5,091,857, forward strand.
TACATCTCAGACTCCTTTAGCCAGGCACTTTTGTTTCCCTTTGTCTTTTGCTCCATCCACTTCAGAGATGCTTCCAGAGCGGGGCATCACTCCTTTGTCCACTGGTGTCCTTGCCTAGTTCTCCCATTCCCATTCTTGCCCCCAACCTGGTGGAGACCTAGCACTCCTCCTTGACCCCAACTTAACTCTCTGTCAGGCTGACCTGGGAGGGTGACTCCCTTCCACTCCCAGCACTATGCCAGGCACTGTGGCGACGCTGCGGTTCCAGCTGCTGCCCCCCGAGCCAGATGATGCCTTCTGGGGTGCACCCTGTGAGCAGCCCCTGGAGCGCAGGTACCAGGCACTGCCGGCCCTCGTCTGCATCATGTGCTGTCTGTTTGGAGTCGTCTACTGCTTCTTCGGTGAGACCCCTATCTCATCCCTCACCTGGGCTCCCCACTGTTTCCCAAATTATTTTTCTAGGCTCTGCAAATCTTCTCTAGAACATCATCACCACTACCATCACCACCACTACCACCACCACCACCACCATCACCACCACCACCATCACCATGAATAACTCTCTTTTCTCCTTCTTTCATCCCACACATGTTCATGGATCATCTAGACTCTAGATCCTAAAACATAGGCTTTTAAATTAGGCATGCTTGAATTTGAAACTGGCTCTGCACATTACTAATTGTGAGACTGCAACATATTAACCTGTCTGAGCCTCAGTTTTCCTATCTGAACTGTGGGAACAATGATACTTGTCTCATATAGGGTTGTTGGGAAAATAGTAGACACTCAATAAATAATAGCTATTGTAGTGAAGATGTGTTTGAGTCGCTGTGCTAGGTAGGCATGGAAAAACATTTAGCAGGGTAATTGAACATGGTCCCTTCCCACATGGCATATTGTCTGATGGGGGGAGACTTCTGGAACATTCACACCTGTAATACATGTTAGAGTGGGCTAGATGGTAGTCACATACACGGAGACAGTTGTAGTAATCAGGGGTGTTGTGAACAGTTGTATAGGACGGGCACTACACAAGGGTGTTCAACTGAATAGGCAACTGGGAGCTGAAATCCAGCCCATGGTCCATTTGCCAAACTCTAGGCCCTGACACAAGGCTGCTTTACCTAGAGGAAGACATGACTTTTTCCAATTTGCACAAAGGTGCCAGATGGGCTAGTGGAATAAGTGCCTGGTGACTACAGCAAGAGTTACAGAAGTTCAGAGAGGGGAGTGAGCTCCATGGGCTGGAGGCCCAGGGAAGCCTCCAGGAAGAGCATTATAGGCAGTTGGAAGAAGTACAAAGGAAGCATGGAGGTCTGGCTTCCAGGCTGGGCAGAGGTGCCGTGAGACTAGTGGTCTGCAGCCTTTATACCTCCCCCTAGAATGGCTGTGTAGGCAAGGATGGGAGCCAGATGGTCCCTCCTCTTCCACCCCCAAACTCTAAGCTGAACAACTGCAGAATGAGCAAGAGGAAGTGCTATCCTAAGCGTTTAGGACACATTCTGGGTCTCTAGGGAGTCTGTCACCTCATGCCCTCCACTACCCATGCCCACTCCCTCTGCAGTTGCTCAAGCAGCCTGATGTTCTCTCTCCTGGGCTTCTCTGCCACCTTACCCTCATTCCCAAGCTCTTGGACTCTGAGCCCTTGAGTATGCCCTACTCCTCTATCTGACCCCAGAACCTCTTGGACTCTGATGATTGCCCTCATTCCTAAAACTGAATCTCTTTTTTTTTTTTTAAGTTTATTTATTTGTTTTTGAGAGAGACAGAGAGAGACAGAGAGAGGGAGAGAGAGAGAGAGAGAGGGAATGTGCACAAGAGCAGGGAAGAGGGGTAGAGGGAGAGAGCGAAACCCAAGCAGACTCCATGCTCAGCACAGAGCCCGACATGGGGCTCAATCTCACAATCTCGAGATCACAGCCTGAGCCTAAATCAAGAGTCAGATGCATAACTGACTGAGCCACTCAGGCACCTCCTGAATCTCTTTATGAACTTTCTCTTTGGTGCACCCTGACCGCTTGACCTCCATCTCTGACTTCCATCTTCCCAACTGTTCAATATCTACAAGACCCTCACCCTTCCAGTTACCCTTAATGGGTATAACTTCCATTTTCATGAAACTCTATGATCACTGGTTCCCCTATAATCCTCTTGGACACTCCATGACCCTAGTGATCCCCAACCGCCTCAAGCTATCTCATTACCTTCCACCCCTCTGTTTCCCTCTATTACTCCTAACACTTTGATCCTTATGATGCCATTGTCTGCCTATCCCCATGATCTCTCATTTCTGTGGCCTCAATATTACCCTCTCTGAGAAACCCTTCAACACTCAATGATTCCATGTCTGTTAATTCCCCTACTTGCAGTGACTTCATCTTCTGGAACCCCTCCCCCAATAACCCTGCTTTAGTTTTCTACTAATGTATCTCTGAAGCCCTGTGACCCCTTAAAGACCTTATCTTTCTCAACCTGCGTGACCCTCATCTCTCAAGTTCTTTCTGACTTCTAAATACCTCATCTCTCTGAACAATCCCTCGCAAGGCCCCAGTGATTCTATTGCTGATCTCCTTGTGATCCCAAATGACTAGGTCTTTGACCCCTATGATTCCAAAGACCCTAATGACCCTATCACTGATTCACTCTTGACTCTGATGATTTATCTGACCCTCAAAGACCCAACGCTCATCTCAGTAACACTTATCTCTCTGCTGTCCCAGTGACTCCCAATGACCTATCTCTCTGACCTCCCTGGACCCCAATGGTCCCATCACTGATGCCCTCAGGACCCCAGTGACCCCCAAGATTCTGATCTTAGTGTCCTGCTTCTGGTTCCCCTGTGATGCCATGTCCCTAACCCCTCTGATGCCCTGTCTGGAGCCCAGTGACCTCATTTTGACCCCTCACTAGCTCTTGTTCCCCTCCAGGTTACCGCTGCTTCAAGGCAGTGCTCTTCCTCACTGGGTTGCTGTTTGGCTCGGTGGTCATCTTCCTGCTGTGCTACCGAGAGCGGGTGCTGGAGACGCAGCTGAGTGCCGGGGCGAGTGCGGGCATCGCCCTGGGCATTGGGCTGCTCTGCGGGCTGGTGGCCATGCTGGTGCGCAGCGTGGGCCTCTTCCTGGTCGGGCTGCTGCTGGGTCTGCTGCTCGCTGCTGCCGCCCTGCTGGGCTCCGCACCCTACTACCAGCCAGGCTCCGTGTGGGGCCCCCTGGGGCTGCTGCTGGGGGGCGGCCTACTCTGCGCCCTGCTCACACTGCGTTGGCCGCGACCACTCACCACCCTGGCCACCGCCGTGACTGGTGCTGCGCTCATTGCCACCGCCGCTGACTACTTTGCCGAGCTGCTGCTGCTGGGGCGCTATGCAGTGGAGCGACTGCGCGCCGCCCCAGTACCCCCCCTCTGCTGGCGGAGCTGGGCCCTGCTGGCACTCTGGCCCCTGCTCAGCCTGATGGGCGTTCTGGTGCAGTGGCGGGTGACTGCCGAGGGGGACTCCCACACGGAAGGTGAGAGGGTCCCGGCCAGGGTGGGGGAGAGAGAAATGAGTGGCCAAGGATGGGTCGGGGGACTGAGCAAATGGGGTATGGGGAAAGGAGCTGTACATACTAGCAGTCAAAGGCCTCAGTAGGGTGAGAGAGCTGACTGGCTCGGGGTCTGGGAAGACAGGACCTCAGCCCCACCATTCATTCTGTAACAAGGTATGGGCAGTGGCTCTGTGGTAAGCCTATTTCAGGCACAGGGGATTAGACAGAAAAGGGTCCTGTTGCATTCAGGTGGAGGGAGACAGACAACAAAATGCATACAAACTAGACAGTTCCAGCTCCGGAATGATAGGAAAGAAATATGCAGGGCAATGTAAACAAGTGACCTATAGACGCTGTTATGGATAGAGTGGTCAAGGAAGGCTGCCTGGAAGAGGTGACGTTTAAGTAGAGTGCTCAAGGATAGAAGGCCACATGCAAAGAGCTAGAAAAGAGGGAAGGGCGAGGGCAGGTCCCCAGAAAGCTTGGCTTGCTGAGGAAGTGGGCTGCAGTGTGGTGGGTGAGGCATATGGACCGTGTGGGCCCCATGGGCCAGGATTAGGACTCTGGATTTTACCAGGAGGGCAAAGTGATGCTATTGCAGGTTTAAAGCAGGGGTGGATAGAATCTCATTTAGTGTTTGGGATGCTCAGTCTGGCTGCTGAGTGTAAGAAGCGCTGTGGAGTGGGGGCAGGTGAGAAGGGGCAGACCAATGAGAAGGAGGCTGTAGTTGTCCGACTGAGAGGCGATGACATCTGGGTTGGGTGACTCACTGGGGTTTAGGATTGGGAAAGGATAACAGCTGGAGAGGGAGTACTTAGAAGGCTAGGACTCTTCTATGGGGCCTTTGGAAGAAAAGAACAACTGCAAGAAGTCCCATCTGGGACCTGGGAGATGGGGAAAGGAAGGGGGAGCAGGAGGTTATGGACAAGGGGAGTCTGGAGGCCTGGAGCCCCCAGGGGGGAAGGATTAGGGAGGCTTTGGGGACATGAGCCGCGTGAGCCTGTGAGACCCTCCTCTGCCCACCCCCGCACAGTGGTCATCAGCCGGCAGCGACGACGCGTGCAGCTGATGCGGATTCGGCAGCAGGAGGAGCGCAAGGAGAAGCGGAGGAAGAAGAGACCCCCTCGAGCACCCCCCAGAGGCCCCCGGGCTCCTCCAAGGCCTGGGCCTCCTGACCCGGCTTATCGGCGCAGGCCTGTGCCCATCAAACGCTTCAACGGAGATGTCCTCTCCCCGGTGAGCAGCCGAGGCCCCTCTGGCCCGAATGGGGGAGAAGGGAGGTGCTTTCGACTCTGTCCAACAGGACTGGGCCTTCCCCAGAGGCTGATCCCTATCTAGAAGGCCTGGCACTTGTCACCTATTGTAACCCCTGCACAAGGAACCCGAGGGGTCCAGCTCTAGGAATTTTAATGAAGTACAGAACGGGTAGGGTCTTGGGGCTATGGACTACGGGTGCGCTGAGGTCCTGGGCCCGTGGTTCTCTGGGGCGTCTTGGGCTGTGGCGTGCGGGAAGAGGACGTGCCCTGAGGTGGCTTCCAGGGCAGGATTTCCACGCTTACACCCGTGTTTACTCTCCCACAGAGCTACATCCAGAGCTTCCGGGACCGACAGACAGGGAGCTCACTGAGCTCCTTCATGGCCTCGCCCACGGACGCGGACTATGAGTATGGGTCTCGGGGGCCGCTGACAGCCTGCTCGGGGCCCCCCGTGCGGGTATAGCAGTACTGCTGCTCCTGCCCACCTAGACTCTGCGGTCACCAGCTCTGCCAGCTTGGGGAGGCCTGCTGGGCCGCCACTCAGCCTGCCTGGCCCTGTGGCTGCCGGCTGTCCCTCTCCCCACCTTGAAGAGGACCGGCCTGGCTACCGGAAGAAAGAATCTGTCTCAGGCCGGGCCTGGCCTAAGGGGAAAGCCTCCTCCCAAGCTCCAGAGGGGTTTTGAGGGATGCGGGGTGTGAGCCCCACTGGGGTGTGCTCAGGGTTGTGAGTGTGTCGCCTGTGTGTATGTGTATGTGTGTATGGAGGGGTGGGCTTGAGGGGACACTGGGACCCTTGCCTTAGATTTCTGACTGGTGGGGGGTTCTCCAGGGTTGGCCCTGCCTCCTCCCCCACTGCTGGGGTCCCACAGGCCATTCTCCTGCATGTCTAAGTGGAGGAGGCCTGGCTTCCTCCCCCATCGCTCCGCCTCCCAACCAGACTCATCTAAGGCTTCTTGTCCTTGTCCATGGGGCAAACGGCAGCACCCCTCACCCTGGTCCCCTGTCTTCTGCAAAGCCACCAGCCAGAGGGCAGTGGCAGGGGAGGGGGGTGGGGGGTGCTGCTCCGGGCTGGGCTAGGGAGAGGGGCTGGAGGGAGGGGGCTTAAATGCACGGTGCATGTCTGGTGTCTGTCACGCCACCCTGGACACCTCATGCTTCTGTCTCCCCTCACCCCACCCTGTTTTACATATTTTATAAACGTGCCAAACCGTGTGGCTTCTGCCAGGAGTGGTGGTGGTGGTCTTCAGTGGCTGGCACTTTCACGGGCCAAACTGGAAGTGCTGCAGCCCTTGGTGTCCCATGTCACTTACTACACAGAGGCTCCAGGCAAGTTCCCCCCCTCCTACATCACACGGAGAGCCAGGGAAAAGGACTGCACCGCTTTATTGTCTCCCAACACCTGTGGTTCCCCTGCCTCCCCACCCCTGCCCAGGGTACGGGCACACGCCTTCCAAGCTGTCCGAGGGCACCTGCCTGGCCTGGTTCGGTCCTCCTAGCTACCTGCAGAGGAATGACTCGGCGTGGGGCTGGGGAGAGAGTGGGCACCACCGTCCTCTCCCCTGGCAGAGCCTGGGCACCCACGCAGTTAGAGCTGGGTCCTCACCCTCTGCCCCACCCTTTCTGGGTCTCTGCCTGTGGGGGCAGGAAAATGGGAGTCAGCCCCCAGTGAGGGGTGGGAAATGCAGGTGGGGGGCGGGGCATCTCTGAGGAAGAGGAAGGGGATGGGACTAGCTGAGGCACCCTCTTCTCAGACCCATGTGGACTGGCTGAGATGGGCAGAAGCCAGCTGGGCAGAGAGCAGGAGGGGGGGGTGAGGGAAGGTGGGGCATAGACCAGGGGCCAGTAGGTAGGAAGGAGAGGAACTGGGGTACAAATGGGGCATCCAAGAGAGACAGACACAGTCCAGAGGCAGGAGAGAGTGAGCAGCCGGGACAGGAAAGGGCATAGAAAGGCAGGAACTNTCCTGTAGAGAACACAGGGCTCCCTCCTCTCCTCTGCCCTCAGCCCCTCCCCCGCTCCCCACCTCCAACACACCCCAGAGCCAGCTGGCCATCCCAAGTCCTGGAAAACCTCTGGTAGGTGTGTCTCAGCCCACCAGCTCCCGGCGACCCCTCCTGTCTGGCCAGCCGGCCTGCCCCTCTGACCTCTGCGGGGTCGGCTTCACTCACCCTCTACCAGCAACCGTGTGTGGGCGCTGTCCTGGCCGGCTTGGCAGCAGTAGGTGCCCTGGTCCTCAGGTCTCACGTCACGGATGACCAGGCTGTGGGTGGGGCCGTGGCTGCGCAGCTCATACTTGTCTCCCGGGCACAGCTCGACCCCCTCCCGCAGCCAGCACACGTGGCCCCCCGAGCGGGACACGGTCACCTCCAGCACCGCCCTGCGGCCGACCAAAACCGTCTTCTCTCGAGGGGGGCGGCGGCACATCTGGAGAGGTAGTGCTGGGGGTGAGGACGAGGGCTTAAGTTAATAGGGACACGCAGGGCCCCCAGGAGGAGAGACGCATCTTTCGTCTCCCTGCAGGCTCCACTTGTGGTCTCAGATGTCTCGGGCACCAGCCCGATCCTCTCTCTGTACCCTTAACCCAAAGTCTCCTCCTCCCCAGGAAACGCACTGCCTGCTGTGACCCGCCCGAGAAGAGTCCCTCGAGGAAGGGAGGTGGGGAGGCAGTGTTCCCAGGACCGGCCGCCAGCCTGCCGGTCCCGAGGGGAGGTGATGCCCACTCCCAACCGTCCCTCCCCAGTTGCTTACCCTCCACCTCCAGCTGAGCCACGGACTGGGCGGGTCCAGCCTGGAAGCGGACCTCACCGGCGTCCTCCGGGCGCAGCTCGCTCAGCACCAGAACATGTTTCTTCCCTGGGGGTGAGGGAGGCGCTAGCGAGGCCGGAGCCTCCAAAGCGGAGGGTTCGGGGATGAAGGTGGGCCGGAGTGGGTCCCCGGGTCGGTTTGGACGCGGCAAATGTGCGCTGGAGGCGGAATTGCGGAAAAAGAGGAGTGGTCCAGGACCGATGGCTCAGAGCTGGGGACCGGGGAAATACCGGGCGAAGGTTCCTAGGGCTGTGGGGCGGGGCTCACCCGAGCCAGAGGCGGGGCTTATCCTAATAGGGCGGGGTTTGCCTGGGTCAGGGGCGGGGCAGCAAGGGCCAGAGTGCGAAGAACGTCCGCCAGACCTTCTTGTCGGATGCGGACGCGGCTTCCAGGTCTCAGCGGACGGCCTCCGAGCTCCCAGCTCCCGGTGGTCTCCACCTCCGACACGGTGCACTCGAACGTGGCGCCGTCGCCCTCGCGGGCGCGCACCGCCCGGAGCTCGGAGAGCACGGACACGAGGCGCTCTGGGGCGGAGNGAGCCCTGTCCGGGGCAAGTCCGGTCCGCAGCCCCCGCGCCCACAGCAGTGCCCCGTCCGGGCAGCGCCCGGTACCCACCGCGCACGGTCAGGCGGACGGGCCCGGCGCGAGCCGTCCCCACTGCACAGCTGTAGGTCCCGGCGTCCAAGGGGCCGCAGCGCCGCAGCTGGAGAAGGCGACGCTTGCCGAGAGCCTGGAGCCTGAGCCGAGGGCTGGGGGTGAGCGGGCGCCCGTCCTAGGGGCGAGATTTGCAGAGGGTCGGGCTGAATTCGGGTGGACACAGGCAGCCTCGGCCCCGGGGGAGGGCGGCGCCCTCTGTTGAATTCAAGCGGTTTCAAAGAGCATTTATGCCTGCCTGTCCCCTCAGGTTGGGATCTGGCTGTCCTGGGCCTTCCGGGCCTCGGGCCTCGCCAGGAGCCTCACTGGGAAGATGTCACCTTTGGGGATGTTAGGGCTGAAAACGGGTGCCGTGGGCACTGGAAGCCAAAAGTCAGGTACTGATCTCTCTGGACCAGAACTCGGATTCCAGAATAAGGCAAACCTGGATTCAAATGTGGTCGACCCCTTTTGTCTGCCCTTGGGCAGAATCACCCCCCTGAGCTTCAGGCTCCTTAGAGAGAACACAGAGACAGCGAAACCTACTTATAGGGCTGTTGTAAGGATTAGAAGGTTAAATGTAAAGTAAATCTGAGCACAGTGCCAGGCACATCTGTTTAGTGAGTATTAGTTATTTCTCTTTGGGGCATTATTATTATGTCCTTATGATGCCAAGGTGGGATGGGTTCTGACCTTCTCCCAGGTGACATCGGCCAAGGCCTGGGAAAGCTCGCACTCCAATGTAGCTGTGTCTCCCTCGGTCACCTCTAGGTCCTGTGGCCCCCTCACAATGGTCACGGGGGCCTCTGGGAGTGGGAGAAGGAAGACACATTTGGGCACAGGGGTCAGTGGTGGACACATTTAGAGAAGGTGGTCAGTGGAGGTTATTCGTCGGCGGGAGGGAGGGATGTGCTGGAACACAAGTGGTCCAAGTGGGATGCTAGTCAGTGGAGGACACAACAGGGCCACAGGGGTCAGGGCGACAGGAGTGGCCAGCTGGGGGGCATCGTACTTTAACTTGGCCGGTGGGGGAGGGACATGCTGGGGTTACAGGGGCACGGGGGAGGGGACCAAAGCAGGGATGCCAGTGGAGTCACCTATAGGCAGGCATAGGCAGTGGGGACCATACTTTACTGGAATGGACAGGTGACCCTGGCCATTGGGAGACATGATGGGTTCAGAGGAGCAATGGGGAGGGACTCCAGACCAGGTGTGGTCAGTGGGGAATATGGAGGTAGAAAAATGGGGGTCACTGAGGCAGGGTTGCTAGTCGAGTCATCTTCAGGCAGTCAGTGGGTCCCTGGGACTCAAGTGGTCAGAAGGGCACACTCAGGCAGGTGGCGGGGGTCACGGCAAGCAGGTGTGGTCAGTGGGGGCACACGCAGAGTGGCCAGTGGGGCCCTGGTCAGGCAGGCAGACAATAGGGACCACTCGGGCACAAGCACCCTCACAGTGGCATGGTTAGTATTTCGCAGGGACTGGGAAGGTCAGTGGAGTCACGCCGGATCCAATTGGTCAGAGGAGCCAAACTCAAGCGAGGCAGTCTCAGGGGCCACACAAGGCCAAAGAGCCAGGGGAGGCACACTCCGACAGGCATGGTCAGTGCAGGGGGGCCACACGGGGAGGGGGATCAGTGGAATCACACCCCGGGCCATCAGCAGGCAAGCAGTGGGCCCAGAACGCACACCTCTCACGGTAAGTCTGGCTGCGCAGCGCAGGGAGTCCGCCGTGAAGGAGATGCAGCCCGAGTCGGCTGGGCCCAGGCCGCTGAGCACCAGACGGTGAGTGTGGCTCTCTGCATGCATGTGGCACTTGGGCCCCGGCTGCAGCCGGACTCCACCTCGGGCCCACTCCCCGGTCACACCCTCCTGGGACAGCTCCAGCTGGAAGGTGGCACTGCCCCCCTCAGTGATGGTCACATCCTCCAGAGGCCGCAGCACCCTTAGCTGCCTTGCTGGTGGGGGGTGGGGTGGGGGGAGACGGGGAGAGAAGGAGCATGAAGACTCTGGCTCTGGGCAGGGGTTTTGAGGGTTCGCACAGCCCTCGGCCCTGCCTGTACCACCGCTAACACCCAATATGAGCCCCTGTGGAAAGAAGCCCGGAACCAGGGTCAGGGAGAAAGGAGTACAGAAGGCCAACTAGGCGGGGTCGGTGAGGGGGGGGCTTTGGAGAGGGCACACGTGAAAGAGAGTTGTGGTTAGAGGGTTGAGGAGTCTGGGTGAGGGGTGCTGTGACACTGGAAGGAGCACAGGAACCGGAGTCAGACACACTGGGATTAGACCCTAGCTCTGCCACATGGTTTGTGTGCTGTGTGACCTTTGGCAAACTGTTCGACCTCTCTGGGCCTTAGTTTCTCCAACTTTACAGGGTGAATAGCATTAAGACATGGGTTTATTGTGATTCAATGAATGAAATAAATTAGAAGAGACTACATAGCAGCAGCAGCAGCTGTTTCCCAAGCTCCGAGTGGGCATTTTTCACGTTATCTCAGCTAATGTTCCTGAAGACCCTTGAAGTACAAATCAGCCCCATTCTTAAGAAGACTTGGCTCAGAGAGATGAAGTAACTTGCGTGAGGTCTTGCAGCTAATAGAAAGCTCTGGCTTGGGGCGGGGAGGGTGTGTAGCCCGGGGCACGTGACTGAGGGATCCACACGGCAAGTGTTTCCGGAGGATAACATTTATGGTTACAGCAAAGCCAACCGGGACACAGGAAATGGAATGCAAAATCCACACGGACTCCTAGGGTCGATAGAAAACACTAGAAAACGAAAAGTTTTGCTTTGGGCAGGCTGCTTCAGGTCACACTTCCGGAGGCCAGCCGGGGCTGACTCGCCTCCGTGGCGAGGGGCACTTTGGTGGGGGATCTGAGGGGCCCTGGGCCAGCCAGGAAAGGCTGTGCCACGGGGCAGTGCGACATGTTAGGAGAAGACAGGGCACTCACGCCTCACGCTGAGCCTGGCCAGGGTGCGATCGTGGTGGCTCTCACAGCCGTAGGTGCCCTGGTCAGCCAGGACGACGCCGTGGATGAAGAGGCGGTAGATGTGGCCGTCCTGGGCCACAGACAGGCGAGAGTCGTGGGGTAAGGGTTCCCCACCTCGCACCCAGCGCACGGCGCCTGCTGCGCCCACTCGACCGGTCTCCACTTCAAGGCACACGTCCTGCCCTTCTTCTGCCCGCACATCTTGCAGCCGCCGCAGGAACAGCAGCTCAGTTTCTGGGGAGGAAGGGGGCGGGTTTCATGGAACCGGTGAGCCGGGGGTCATCATCTGCCTGTCCCTGGGCAGAGGGACAAGGCCACTGGAGCTGGGGTTGGGAGAACAGGTACAGGAGACAAAGACCCCTGCCTCCCCATCGGGCCCGAACCTCGAACGTGGAGCCGGGCACTTGAAGCTGTGCTCCCCGCTCGGGCGGTCACAGTCCCTGCATCGTCCAGCTGACAGCGTCGCACCGTTAGCGTGCGGCTTGAACCATTCTGGGCCATCTCTAGCTGGGGCCCCGGAGTGACAGCGGCCCCATTGCGGAGCCAGGTGACATCAGCGTCTGGTGGGGAGACCTCACACCGGAACGTGGCGTCATCACCCTCATGGACGGTTAGTGGCGTCAGCTCGGAGACCAGCTTCGCCAGGGGTGGCTCTGGGGGATGGGGTGAGGCAGTGAGATGGGCTGTGTCTTTCCCTCTCCCTCCTTTCCATGCTCTCCTGGGGTACAGGTTCTCATCTCCCAGTTATTGGAAAGAGCTTTGCTGAAGACCACGGGGGTGTCTCAGAGGACAAGGTCCCAGCTCCCTGCTGCTCCTAGCTGTGTCCTCTCAATCCCGGCCTGGCTCCCTATTTCTCTGACTCCCTAACAGATAATTTACCACAGACCCTATTTATCTCATTTAACTGTCACAACAGCCCTATAAGACCAGTACCATCTCCCACCACCCCCACCGACCTTCAGAGCTGGGGCTCAGACAGGTGAAGCAACATGCCAGTGTCACACACAACTGACACGCGGAACCCAGATTGGAACCTGGGCGAGGTGACCCCAAAGCCCCTGCTTTTAACCACTGGGTTATGCCTCCTCCTATATAAAGGGCTCCTGAACCCCCATCCATGTCCTAGCTGTGCATGCATTGGTTAGAGCCAGAGGCAGCAAGGAGGGAGCCGGGGATGAAGGAGTCCCAGAATGGTGCAGAGGTGTGGTCTTTGGGGTGACAGGGCCCACAGGGAGTGAGGGGTGCACTGTTACCTTCCACGCTGACGAGGAAGATGCGGCTGTCCTGGGGCGTGTCGCACAGGTACTCCCCAGCGTCCCAGCTCCGTGCCCCCCGCCCCCGCAGCACCTGCCTCGCCCCGGCCTGCTCCAGCAGCACCCGCCCCTGGCTTGCCAGTCGCTCCCCGTCCTTGTACCAGCGCACAGGGCCCCCGGGCCCGGAGAGGCACACCACCAGCTCTAGGTCCCCGCCTGGGGTGCCGCGAACCCTTGTCTGGGCTGCCTCGGGGGCCACCACCCGCACGGGGGGCTCTGTGGGGTCAGAGCTGGGGGTCACTGGGTGGGGGAGAGGCCCGAGGGCTGCGGGGAGGGCAGTGGGAAGCGAGATGCTGAGAGAGGCGGGTGAGGGATGGACAGGGCATGCTGGAGAGGCAGGGG
>NW_027536464.1:5104768-5118038 GCF_008692635.1 Crocuta crocuta
TCCATATGGGTCTGGGGGTGCGACCCTCTCAGGCTTTCTGCTCAGGCCGTACTTACCGGCCACTTGGACGGTGAAGCTGAGGCTGGGGGCCCCCGGGGCTGTCCCGGACTGGCAGGTGTAGAGGCCTGCGTGGGCCAGGTCTGCGGCCCGGATGCAGAGGGTGCGGCGGGGGCCCTCGGCATGGAGTTCCAGGCCCTCGCACTCCTGCACCGGCCTCCCATTGTGACTCCAGAAGACCAGGGCACTAGCCCGGGACAGCTCGCAGCTCAGCACCACTGGCTCCCCAGGGGCCACACGGAGCGGGGCAGGGGCTGCCTCTGGGGCAAGGAACTGGACGGGGGGCTCTGGACAGAGAGAGGAAGAGCACGTCAGCTCGGGCTTACTGCCGCCTCCCGCACCCGGGCTGGCAGGAGGCACCCACCAGCCAGGCTGACGTTGAAGGTGACAGCTTCGTCACGAGTCTCGCACACATACTCCCCGGCGTCCTCGGGCTGGGCGTGGGGCAGGGTCAGGGTGCGAGCTGGCCCCTCGGCCCCCAGCTGCAGTGAGTCCGACACTTCCACCTCCAGCCCGTCTTTGTACCAGCGCACCTGGGACCCGGCAGGGGCCACCTCGCAGCGCAGCTCCACGCGCCCCGGGGCCCCGAACTGCAGGTCCAGGGAGCGAGCTGCCGGGTGCACGATCCTCTCTGGCGGGGCTGGCAGACAGACAGAGGGAAAGGGACTCAGGCCCAGCCAGCAAGGCCCCCACCCGCTCACGCTGGCTTCTCAGCACCGTCTCTTTTCCAGAGCAGTTCTTGGGACTGGTCTGGCTACCATCTGGGGGCACCTATTGTATGCCCGGCGCTGTGCTAAGCACACAGCAGCTCCTTTCGCAGCTACTACTGACACTCCCGAGAATGGCATTGATGTTGGTTTCACTTTACAGATAAGGACTTGAAGCCTCTTTAGAGGAAAGTGATTTGTCCAAGGTCCCATGGATAGACAGACAGACCCAGACTGATGTGACCCCAATGCACACCCCATACTACCATGCCTCCACTCCGTATGCTCTTTCTCCATTTCACCTCTGAGGTACTTATCATCACCTACTGGTTGTCTGTCTGTCCTCACTAGAATCTGAGCTCCACAAAGACTGGAGGTGTTCTCTTACTGGCTCGCTACTCTATCCCTATCCCCAGAACAGAGCTGAGCGCATAGTAGTTGCTCAATAAATATTTGATGAATGAATGAATGAATGCTCCTAACTGCTGGGCTCTCTCTAGGCACTATCTTGGCCTGATCTGGGCAAGCCAGGGCTCTCTGATGGCTGAGAATGGAGAGTCTGGGGGAGGGGCAGGCTGTGTGGGGCAGGTGGGCGCCCTTAAGAAGCAGGAAGTGAGAAGTTGGGTGTCTGTCCCTCGGCCTTCTCCCTCCCTAGCTCCCCACGGTGCCCACCTGTGACGGTGACAGTGAAGAAGGCTGAGTCATCTCCGGCGTCACACACGAACTCGCCCCCCTGCTCTGGCTGGGCCGCAGGCAGAACCAGGCGGCGGTGTGGCCCGTCACTCTCCAGCACCAGGGCCTCGCTCTCCTCCACCTCCAGCCCATCCTTGTACCAGCGCACGGGGGCGTCCTCCCGTGACAGCTCACACATCAGCACCACACACTCCAGGCTCACGGCGATCAAGGTCACCTCATCCCGGGGGTGTATGATGCACACTGGGGGCTCTGCAGAGTGGGGCAATCACAGGCCGTCACAAACTCACCGCCAGCCTCCCTGGCAGCACGAGGTTCCTGTCGCTCACAACAATAAGAGTGAGAAGGATAATAATAACGAGGAATAACAGGTCCACAGTCTACCCTCTGAAATCCCTGGGGCCAGAGGTGTGAATCCAGAATGTTTCAGATCCCAGAAAAAACGGTGCATTTATTATATATCACATACCTGCCTCGAACCCTTAGCCCCCACTGGGGCACCCCACCCCCCACCAACCACACTAACATTTCCACAGTGTAACATATACTCACTCTAAGCAAGGTAATTAAAGAGCAGAAATGGTTTCACAGCAGTCAAGGTCAGGTTTTACTGAAATGACTTTGAAGACCAAACCTACAAAACGACTTTTGATTTTGAGAGGTTTTTTGGATTTCAGAATTGCGAATAAAGGATCGTAGATCTGTAACAGCAAATGCTTCTATACTATTTCCTGAGGGTCCAGGAACGGCCCTAAGCACTTTACACATTGAACCCTCACAGCACCCCTAAGAAGTAGGTATCATTCTATCCCTGTTTTCCAGATGAAGAAACTGAGGCAAAGAGTGATGAACTCATCTCTTTAAGGTCACAGCTGGGTACGTGTACTCGAGGGCTCAAGGAAGAACCACCATCTGTTAAAGGGAGGCTCAGGCTCTGTGAGCATTGGTAAGGGATTGAAAGCCAAGGCTTGCAGCCCTCAGTAATGATTTTTGCATCTGGGCCTAAGAGTTGCCAACACCTGTCGGAGTTCCCTAGGGATGCTAAGTGCTGATGCTGGGAATTCATCTCCAACTGCTCCAAAGTGGTCACTCCTCCACAGGAAAGGACCTATGTCAACACTGGAGGTGACTGATGCACTGAGTCGGAGCCTCGCCATGCTCCCATGCACCCTGACCGGCTCCCAGAATCTTCTAGTTTCCAAGACACTTTCGAGCTCCTTTAACATGCAGCCACCTCGTGGCTAACCTCAGGAACTGCTAGCTTCCCGGTCCCACTGTTTTTGCAGAGGTGCGCATGGGCAGACGTGCTCACCAGCACACACTCAAGTCCTCTGCCTCCACAGCCCACCTCCCTAAAGAATGCAGGCTGGTTCTCCGGGGTCCAGCAAGTCTGGTAGATTGCAGCGCGAGATCTACCCCTGCCTGAGGAGCGGGGGAGGTGACGGGAGCAGCCGGGTGGGGACAAGGTGCCGTGACAGTACTGGGGTGTCTGCACAGCTGCGGGACCTCGGCTTGGCATCAGGGTTGATTACCCCTGGCCCAGAGCCCGGGTGGTGCTTGTGTGAACTTCTCTGTGAAGAATCTGGTGTTTTGTGGGGAGGCCAGATGTGGGCTGAAAGGTGTGTGGCTGCCATTGTGTCTGGCCGGGGGCCGGTGTGGGGCCGAAGAGCTTGAAAGGGTCCCTACAGGAGAAAAGATGCACAGAAAGGCCTCTGTGGCTCTGGGGCTTGTGTGTGCCAGGCTGCACTATGCATGGTGCAAGGAGTCGTGCGGTGGGGGGGTGGGACACCTAGGCAGCTCAGCCCGGATTGAGGCATCACCGCTGGGGCAGAGCGGAAGACAGGGCAACAAGGCGGTGCCAGTGCAGCCAGCATGGTTCTTCTGTGCCACCCAGAGCTGCCAGGCCCTGCGAACCCCCCCTGACACTTCCCCCAAGCCGCACATCCACACCAGGACTGGCGCTGTAGCCTACAGCCCTGTGCTGTCCACACTGAACCACCGTCACGTGCTTTTCCAGCTCTGAACCTTCTTCCCTCTACCTCCAGCCCGAACCTGACCCCACTTAGCTTACTCAGCCCTTGCCCCCAAGTATCTGGTCTGAAGGCACTTTCTGCTGGCCGACAAGGTTAGCAAACCCCCAGCCTCGAGCTCCCTCTGTACCTCTGTCACAACACTGGACAATCCGACCTTCTGAAACCCTCTAACGTGTCTGGCTTTGCTGGAGGCTGTGCACTCCTGGAGGGAAGTGGGCATGTCTGTCTGCTTGCCTGGGGGGGTGTGTGGGGCTGGGGGCGCGGTGACGGTCTCCCACAGCCCTCCGTGCCTCTCCTGTTCTCTCTCCAGCCCTCTGCTCCTTCACATCACTTGTCACAACGTGTTGACTGTACATTTATTTGTGTATTTATTGGTTTAACACAGGGGTCGCAAACTCAAATGCCCCCACGGGCCAGGTAGGTAGTAAGGTGAGTGGCTGAAGCGGTGTGGGGAGAGGCAGAGAGGAACAGCAGCGTGGGCAGGGCAGGGGAATGCCCCCCGCCTCCCCCCCACAGTGCGGGTCGGCTGCTACTCAGCACCAGCTGTTCGTCGCCATGTGGGGAATCGAGACCAGAGCCGCCGGGTCTTCGGCTTTTTCAAGAGGACGCATAACTCCGGATTGTTATGTGAACTGTCCTGACTTTGGTAAGACTCTGCGGGCCAAACAAAACACATCTGTGGGCTGCGTGGAGCCCTACGGACTGCCCGTTTGCGACCCGTGGTTAACAGCTGCATCCCCCGCTAGACCGGAAGCTCTCTGAGAACACAGACGGTGCATGCTTCACGCAGCAGTTACCTGCAGCACCTGGCTCGGGGTCTGGTGGCATGTGGGAAGCGCCCAGTAAATGAGCCAGTGGAGCACCGCTCTTCCTGGCCCTGGTGCTGGGGAGGAGCCTGCTTACTTGAGAATCAGGGCCCTGGGGTCTTCCGGGAAGCCTTGGCACATCCACCTGCAGCCCACCCCTCCCCCCGTCCCTCCTCCCCAGTGTGCTAACTAGGGAGTAGGTGGCCAGCTCCCCCAAGGGCTCAGGACTGTCTTCTGGTGACCCCGGGCAGCTGGGGTGAACCCACACCTGTGACAGTGACGGTGAAGGAGGCCGACTCGTCATCGATTTCACACAAGTACTCGCCGGAGTCCTCCAGCTGGACGGCGGGCAACACCAGGCGGCGGACGGTGTCCTCCTTCTGCAAGAGCAACGCGGGGCTCTCCACCACCTCTTCACCGTCCTTGGTCCAGCGCACCTCAGCCCACGGGCGGCATAGCTCACAGGTCAGCACCACACGCTCCAAGCGCACGGCTGCCACGTACACCTTGCCACTGGGGTACACGATCCACGAGGAGACATCTGCAGGACAGGGACAGTCATAGCTGGGAGCCATGTGCCCAGCTGCCCTTCCTGATCCATGCCTGTTCCCTCCTCCTGGAAGCGGGCCACGTGTTGAAGAAGAGAGCCCTCCCACTTACATCTAACGCCCAGGGGTCATCACAATAAAAAAAGAAAAAGAAAAGGAAAAAAGGAAAAAAAAAAAAAGAGAGTCTTCCTTTGGATTAGGTGTCTTAGCTGCTGGGACAGCCACACCCATCTGGAGACACAACTACAGTCGCCAAAGCACATCACAGGCACGGTGGCACCGTTGGGACCTTGGTGTCAGCCTTTGCTATAGAAATGTTCTGCACTGTCTGGGTTGGGGCAGGGGCAGCATGTAAAGTGGGGCTGGGAAGAGGTGGGTTAGGTGCCCGGGTAGAACCAGGGTCTCCCGTATTTGAGATCTTCCGACCCCTCTGGTGTGAGGGCTCACTTGCCCTAGACCCAGGCCCGCAGGAGAGCTCTGCATTCCTAAAGGTTCTCCTTCACCAGAAAATGGAAAGGGGCAGAGGTTCCCTGTGACAAGTGGAGCCCTGACCAGTGTTTATGACAATGCATTTCTGGTGGGTGACCGAATCCCAGGGTGCAGACGGAGGAGGGGCATGCGATCAGCTGGGAAGGGAGGGAAGAGGGCCTGGGAACAGTGGGCCAGCGGGGAGAATGTGACAGCTGCCAGGTGGCGTCACACGGGCCTGCCCGTCCCCGCACCTGTGATGGTGACGGTGAAGTAGGCGCGCTCATCCCCAGCGACGCACTGAAACTCGCCCCCGTCGGCGGGCTGGGCGGCAGGCAGCACCAGCCGGCGGTGCGGCCCTTCCTTCTCCAGCACCACGAAGTCACTCTCCTCCACCTCCTGCCCATCCTTGTACCAGCGCACGGGCGCATCCTCTCGGTCCACCTCACAGGTCAGCATGACACACTCGGAGGTAATGGCATGCACAAACACGTGCTCCTGGGGGTCCAGGATATGCACCGGGGGGTCTGGTGGGAAGCAGACAAGACACGGTCACACATGGGGAGAGAGTCTCCTCCCCAGGGGACACTGGGAGGGTTCAGGCCATGCTGTGCAGGGTGGTCCGAAGCAATGACGGCATGGCAGGTGAGGCAATGGAGACACCTTTGTGTGCTGTGGGTCCCCACAGGATCGGGGGTGGCTGGGCGGGGACACGGGGGAGGGAGAGGCACAGCCAGCCTTTGCCTAGGCTGAGAGGAGGTTACTATTATGGGCCACACTGGGGCCATGCTTGCCGCTGTTTTTACAAGGGAGCCCCCGGAGTACAGGCCCCAGGCTGGGCAGGAAGTGGGACCGACTTAGATGCCACAGTGAGACAGCTGCTCTCTACAGGTAGTACGTTCCCTGTCGCTGGGTGCATGTGGGCAGCAGTTACAGAGCCTCCTTGCAATGGGGTTGAAACAGGAAGTCCACTCAAAGCGAGCTGAGCTGAATCAATGGTTCCCAAGCTGCCCTCCCAGAGTGGATCCCCAGGCTCTCCCCTGGATAGTCTGGCGCTGGAGAGCTGGGGGGCCTGGGCGTATGCATTGATAACAAGCTTCCCAGCTGGTTCTGAAGCAGCCAGAACATGGACTGGCTTGAGAACCACTGGGCCACTGCTCATAAAGCTTCCCTTCGACCCTGACTACCTGGGCCAAGAGGGTAAGCACAGACCTGGGTGTGAACCCAGCTACGGCTGTGTGATGATGGGTAAGTCACATAACCTCTCTGAGCCTCAGTTTCTTCATCTGTGTGTTCAAGCTCTAAGGCATCTCATCCAGTTGGGAAGATTACACGACACGCTATATATTTCAAGCGTTTCACATAATGCTCGGTTCGTGGCAGGTGCTCAATAAACGTTAGCACATGTGTTTCCTTCCCTTAATTGGACTTCCGTTCCCCACCATCTCCCTAGCCCAGGGCATGTGGAAGGCAAGTACGCAGGAGGGTGCTGGTGCACGGAAGGATTAAGAAGCAAATACAGAAATCATTTGAGAACATGTCCCCTGGCCCCCTAGGCTCTCCCTGGAAGGGACCCCCAAGCAGGCAGACCAGGGGCAGGGCTTGCATGGCTCCCCGGAGTCAACCTCAGCCGCAGACCACCATAGTTGCTGACCTTGGACGGTGACGCTGAAGAAGGCCGAGACACCTTCTGTTCTGCACTCAAACTCGCCGCTGTCTCGGACTTCGGCGGCCGGCAGGATCAGGCGGTGTTTGCGCCCATCCGTCTTCACCAGCAGCGACTCGCTCTCCTCTACCTCCTGCCCATCCTTGTACCAGCACGCCGGGAAGTCCACCCGGGAGAGCTCACAGGTGAGCACCACCCGCTCCGAGGTCGTGAAGGTCAACGACTCCTTGCCCTGGGGGCTCAGGATGTGCACCGGGCTCTCTGTGTGGGGAGAAGTGTGGGCACAGGCAGCACTCTCGTCATGCTCTACCTGGGACAGGCACCCCTCTCTGGTGCAGGGGGGTGATACATCAGGCCAGACAATGGCTGGGTCTACACGTTTGTTGGAATTGAAAAAATATTAGTTTTGGGCTTACACACCAGTTCTCAAGAGCAATGCTTGAGTGCACAGAATTCCTAGGGAGTCTACTGAAAAATGCAAATTCTTAGACCTGCACAGGCCTGTAAAGGGCCAGGGAATTTGCATTATAAACCAGCCCTCCCGGCAGGCAGGCAAACCTGAGTCTGGGGTCCCAGATCGCATTCTGAAAATGCTATCTGGTTATTGGTTCGTACTCTGGGCCCCTCCTAGGATGCCGGCAGCTGACCGCCTCCGGGCCCTGTGCTTGACCACCGAGGAATTCCTTGACTGGCCTGACAAACTCCAGCGACAATGAGATGGCAAATGCCACATGTCCCCCACACTTTCAGATCCTCACCCCCACCCCCCCNCCTTCCCGGTTTCCGCAGGTAGCACAGTGTGATTCTGGAGCCAGACTGCCTGGCTTTCACAACCCAGCACCAGCACTCATTTGTTCGGTGACTCTGGGAGAGTCACTTAACCCCTCTGTGGCTCAGTTTCTCCATGTGTAATATGGGCTCACAAAAGAACCTATCTTGAGGCACCTGGGTGGCTCAGTTGGTTAAGCAGCTGACTTCGGCTCAGGTCATGGTCTCACGGTTTGTGAGTTCGAGCCCCGCCTCAGGCTCTGGGCTTGACAGCTCAGAGCCTGGAGCCTGATTTGGATTCTGTGTCTCCCTCTCTCTCTCTCTCTGCCCCCACCCACTTGTGCTCTGTATATTAAAAAGTAAACATTAAAAAAATTAAAAAAAAAAAGAACCTAACTTATAAGGGCTGTTGAGAGACCCATGTTAATCAATGCATGTAAAATGATTGGGATGGTGCCCAACACCACAGGAAGTTGCTCTGATAATGTTATTGATTACACGACAGGGCAGGAAGCAGTCAGGGACTAGGGTCCCAGACGCCATGCCTCTCAGATAACAAACGTAATAGAATTCCGCAAACCACAAAGCACTCCAGGGAATCTGACTATGTTGCTGATGAAGGTAACAAAGAGTTCCCTATACATTGTACGTAGGCGGCAATTGGCCTTCTGGACCACTGAGCCCTCCATCTGAGCCCACCAAGGACTTCTGCATCCTCCCTGGTCCCCACAAGCACCAACCTTGGATGGTGAGCGCAGCCGAGTCCTGCACGCCGGGGCAGCTGAAGCCCACCAGGGCCCCGCTGTGCTGGTGCCTGACGGCCTGCAGGAGGAGTCTGTGCTGCGGGCCTTTCTGCTCTATACGGTACCGCAAGGCCCCAGGCTCCACCTGGCCCTCCGGCTCGTTACTCTTGAGCTCTTCCCCGTTAAGGAACCAGGTGCCCTGGATGATGGTGGAAAGATCCAGGGAGAAGACCGCATCTTCCCCGTCGTATACCTGCACATCCTCCAGACCGGCCACCAGGCGAGCTGTGGGCACTGCGATGGGGACAGAGTGCCGCCATCAGAACCAGAAGGCTGGCAGCGGACAAGAGGTGGCCGGCGGCAGGTATAATACGCGACGGGGACCAAAGGCTGGGGAAGGGAGGAGAAAGGAAGAGGCGGCTGTGATGGGGGACACGGCCACCAATGGGCGAGTCTGGAGGGATTGACTCACCGAGGTGAGCAGTCCCGTGGAACACAACGTGGGGACTACGGCCGTGCTCGCTGACCGTGCAGACGCGGAAGCGGTAGTCGCCCTCGGAGG
Organism: Crocuta crocuta; assembly: GCF_008692635.1. Lineage (NCBI taxonomy): Eukaryota > Metazoa > Chordata > Mammalia > Carnivora > Hyaenidae > Crocuta > Crocuta crocuta. The sequence goes on from NW_027536464.1 coordinate 5,113,820, forward strand.
GCACGCAGTCCCCCGGGACCTCCACGGCTCCGGCCTTCTCGATGCTGAAGCACTGGATCCAGTCTTCGGAGCCCACCTCCTGTCGCTCCAGCCGGTAGATGAAGGGCGTCTCAGGGGCCGGCTCGGGGGGCTTCCAGGTCAGCAGGACGGTGTTCTTTTGGCCCTTGAACATCTCTGCCAACACGGGGGGGCCTGGGGGGCTGTGCTTGACGCCTGAGACAGAGGGAGGGTTTGCATTCCAGCCCTGCTCCAGCCTCCCACAGCCCTCCCTGCTCGATTCCCCGCTCTGCCACCCCAGACTCTGGCGTCTGGTCACCCTCCTGCCCTGGCCCCGCCATCCGGCCCTCGAGGAGTCTGCCCACGGGCTTTCCTGCCCTCACATTTGACTCTGAGCAGGGTGGTGGTGCGCGAGTTGCCCAGGCTAAAGGTGACCTCGCCGGCATCTTCTCGGGTGACCCCTGGGAGGACCAGGGCGTGCATGTGGCCAGAGCTGCTCTGGCAGATGGCTGGTAAGTCCTCCCCATCGCGGCTCCAGCGCCCCTCGACCCCGGCTTCTTGGGTCTCCACCAGCAGCACCGCATTCTCTCCCTCCAGGACGTCGAGCTTCCGAGGCAGCCGCTTCAGGATGGGCCCTGAGACACAGATGGGGACTCGCTGGGCCTGGGGTCTGGACAGCCGCCTGTCTCAGCCTCGGCCCCCTCCCACTGGCCAGCCCACCTTTGACTGTCACGTTGGCCACCGTGCGCACCCGGCCCCGCATCTCGCACAGGTAGACGCCATCGTCGTCTGCCTTCAGCCTGTGGATGATGAGGCGCCGGACGGCACCCTCCTCGATCTGCTCGTACTTGCGGCAGGGCAGCAGGCGCTGGTCCTCACGGAACCAGGCCGTGGGGATGCGGGAGTTGGGCACTTTACACTCCAGCACGACAATCCCATGCTCCCGGCCCTCCACATCCTGCAGGGGCCTGGTGAAGCGCAGGCGGGGCTCTGCGGGGAGGGGAGAGATAGGAGAAGGTTCTGGAGAGAGCCAGACCAGGGGAAGGACTCCCTGCATTAGCAACTGCCCGAACCCGAGTCAGCTCCTGCCGTTTTTCTCCCATGGCCAGCAGGTATTCCCGAATCACAGAAAATCCACCAGAAGAGAAGTCCGGCAGCCCAAATTCTCACCTGACCCTGACACTCATCAGCCATGTCACCTCAAGCAAGGCCATTTTCATGATTGTGGGCCTCAGTTTCCTGACTTTCAAGTGGGGAAAGGGATGGAAGGGCTTGGGCTACATTGGTGATTTCCCAGCTGTTCCCTGGGGTCCATCAGAGGCACTACACAAACTCTGCAAGGGGCTGAGCTGAATTTCATTTTTAAAGACCTTTAGTCGTTTTCACTCTAGCTAGAGCTAGAGCGTATAATGCCGAGGGAAAGAAGTCAGTCAGAGATAAACAAAGGCTCAGTCGGTTAAGAGTCTGACTTCGGCTCAGGTCATGATCTCACAGTTCGTGGGTTTGAGCCCCACGTCGGGCTCTGTGCTGACAGCTTGCTCAGAGCCTGGAGCCTGTCTTCGGATTCGGTAAATCCCTCTCTCTCTGACCCTCCCCTGCTCACTCTGTTTCTCTCTCTCTCTCAAAAATAAATACAACATTTTTTAAAAAACCCAAAAAAACAAATATCATATGACCTCACTCATATGTGGAATTTAAGAGACAGAACAAAGGAAAAAAATTAAAAAAGGGAGATAAACCAAGAAACAGACTCTTAACTATAGGGAACAAACTGATGGTTAGCAGAGGGGAGGTAGGTGGGGGGAATAGGGGATGGAGATTAAAGGGTGCAATTATCATGATGAAAAAAATAAAAAATAAACAAAATGATTTTTTTTAAAGCACGATTCAGACTTAAAGAAACAGGGGCGCCTGGGTGGCTCAGTCAGTTGAGTGTCTGACTCTTGACTTTGGCTGGGGTCATGGTCTCACGGTTTGTGAGTTCGAGCCCTGTGTCGGGTGACAGCGTGGAGCCTGTTTGGGATTCTCTCTTCCCCTTCCCTTCCTGGTGCATGAGTGCCTGCGCTCTCTCTCAAAATAAAGAAATAAATAAAACTTAAAACGTAAAATAGTCATTTTCAGGGGCACCAGGGTGGCTCAGTCCATTAAGTGTTGGACTTTGGCTCAGGTCATGATCACGCGGTTCCTGAGTTCAAGCCCTGCATCGGGCTCTGTGCTGACAGCTCAGAGCCTGGAGCCTGCTTCAGATCCTGTGTCTCCCTCTCTCTTTCTGTCCCTCCCCACTTGCACTCTGTCTCTCTCTCTCTCAAAAATAAATGAACACTAAAAAAAAAAAAAAGTCATTGTCAGAACTTCATTTTACAGGGGCGCCTGGGTGGCTCAGTCAGTTAAACGTCTGACTTCAGCTCAAGTCATGATCTCATGGTTGGTGAGTTCAAGCCCCATGTCAGGCTCTGTGCTGACAGCTCAGAGCCTGGAGCCTGCTTCTGATTCTGCATCTCCCTCTGTCTCTGCCCCTCCCCTACTCACACTCTGTCTCTCAAAAATTAACCAATGTTAAAAAAAATTTAAAAAGCAAAAAACTGCATTTTATAAAAAGAAAGCACGATGACAGAAACAACCAACGGGTTTATCAGGCCGCTGGAGAAGCTGCTTGTCCTGCACCTCTGGAAGACAGAGCTTCCCATTGGGCTTTTCTTTCCTGATGGCCTTAGTGCAGTCTGTGCACATCAGACCTCACCACCGAAACACAGGTGCCACAGCACGGCTCAGGAAATTTGCCCACTTTTCCTACTCTGAGGGGACAAGTTGAGTAATAGCTAGGGAAGGTACAATCCCTCGAGTTTCGAGGAACCCCTATTCTGGAGAGCTTTACCTTCCAGTGGGAATTTGGGGTGCTTTTTCCCCCTCTGAGTTTTCTGTTTATATGAGCAACGTGTCTAATGTTATTAGATACCGTTGGTGACTCAGCTTTGAAATGGAAATTTCCTCTCCTTCACCTTCCTCTTCCTTCAAAACAGGAAAGCAGTCTCCTGAAAGGGCATTTTTCCCCCCTCCCTCAAGTCTACCTGTGGTGTGAATCAGGAGTTTCTCCATGTGTCGCCTGCAGCCAGACTTTCCCCCAGGACTCACAGACTAGACCCAGTTGTGAATGCGGCCTTGTCTTACCCTTGTTCTCACGATAGTTACAAATCTGCACCTAGAAACGTATACCCATAAAATGTTCCTTACATCAGTCTCAGACATTGGGGCCCCACGTGGGATTTCCACTGAGGGAAGGGGGGTAAAACAAAAAAGGATGAAATCCACTGGACTAGACGTACTCCCTCTTGGTTGGTACAGCAATCACTCCTTAAAGCGGTTTATCAAAGGCTGATTTTCCACCAAGGCTTCAGAATCACTTAGGAAGTTTGCTAAGAAGTTTCTGGGTACCCTGGAGACCTACTAAATCCGAATCCCTGGGGGGTGGGAGGTGGGAGGCGGGCAGGTAATGGTATGTTATTAGTCCGCCTCCTCTCCCCCTACCGGCTCCCGGGCAGCGCTGAAGGCCCCTCTCCCGGGCTCGGGCAGCCCCGAGGTGCCGCAGTACCTTTGACGTGCAGCTGCACCGCGCTGAGGGTCTGGCCCGCCGAGTTGCGCGCTGCGCACACGTAGAGCCCGCGGTCCTTGGCCTGGCAGTAGAGCACCTTGAGCACAAAGCCGCCGTCACGGTCGCGGTACATGAGGCGGCGGCGGTCGGAGAGCAGCGGGCGGCCCTCCCAGTGCCATTCGATCTCGGGCTCGGGCTTGCCCATCACGTAGCAGCGGAACTTGGCGTGCTTGCCTTCGTTCACCCAGAAGGTCTTGGGCGCGCACTTGAGCGGCTCCACGACGGGCTTGGGGGCCTCATCGGGGTCCTCGGGCGGGCTCTCGGGGGGCTGGTGCACCTGCAGCAGCGCGCCGGCCTGCGCGTGGCCGTGCGCGTTGCGGGCGTGGCACACATAGACACCCGAGTCCGGCAGCCGCGCGGCCAGGATGCGCAGCGCGAGGCTCACGCCGGGGCCGCTCTCGGCACGGCCGGGCTCCAGCAAGAAGTGGCCGCTGTCCCACACTTCGTCCAGGGCCATCCCGTCCTTCTCCCAGTAGAGCGCGGGCGCGGGGAGGCCCCCCACCTGGCACGTCAGGACCACCTGCTCCCCCCGCAGCACCCACTGGGACCGGGGCCCCGCCAGGGCCACTGGGG
>NW_027536464.1:5118047-5118254 GCF_008692635.1 Crocuta crocuta
CCCGCTCAGCAGCAGGCCGTGCTCGGCGCCGTCCACCGGGAAGCTCAGGCGCTCGGAGGCCGCCAGCTGCTGGCCGCCCTTCTCCCACACGACGATAGGCGGCGGCTCTCCCAGGACCACGCACTTGAGCTCGGCCTCGGCGCCACTTACCACCCGCACGGGCCGCGGGAAGCGCAGGAAGCACGGGGGGCTCCCCTGATCCCCCGA
>NW_027536464.1:5118582-5135178 GCF_008692635.1 Crocuta crocuta
GCCCAGAGCAGAGAGCTCGGGGGGCAGTCCTTCCTGTTTGCCTTTGCAGCGAGGGGCCCCGCAGCCTCCCCTGCCCGCTGCCTAGCTTCCTGCTCCGGAGAGCCTCTCTTCCCAGCCCCCTCCCACAGCCTGGGCCACTTTCCCCTCCTCCCTCCCACCTCCAGCCGCCAGGTCCCCAACCGCCCGCCAGGCTTGGGCCTGAGTGGCAGAGGCGCCTGCAGCTGCCAATCCCAAAAATATTCTCTGATGACACAGCTGGAGGACAAGAGCCCAGACTGGCTCCTCGAGGCTAAGTTTAGAGCAGGCAGGACCACCTGCCCCCCGCCCTAGCCCCGGTTCTAGCCCCGACCTCAGCCCTTCCCCCCCATGACGGGTCCAGCAGCTGCTTGGTTGCAAGGGGCCCCTCCCGAAGGTCTGAGGGGCTGGCGCATTCCGTCTCCAAGACGAATAACACTCTTAGGAGCTGGCTGACCCCAGCTCCCTGGCTCCTGTTGTACCTGATGTCACCTCTGTGCTGGGTGCTGGGATGTGTATGTTTGAGAAAGAGAGAGAGAGTAGGGGGGAAGGGGTTGAATGTGTGGGTCAGGTCACTCGGGGTGAGGACGCTCACCAGCCCCCTCTCCCACATGCCTGGCAGGAGTGGGAGATAAGGCTCAGGGCCACAGACATCTGCGTCAGAGATAGGAGGTCTCAATGCCATGGGCAGGGGCAACTTGGACTGCAGGGCGTGGGAAGGGCTGGGGAGACTGGGATGAGGAGGGTAGAAGAGGGCCCGGGCTGGGATGGGGAGGGCAGAGTGGGGAGGCGAGGGGTGGGGGACGGGCCCTGACAGAGAGGGCACGGGGCGCCACTGGCAGGCCTGGGTGAGCCATGTTGCCCCAGCCGCCACTCCTGCTTCTCTTACTGCTGGCCCTGAAGAGTGGGCACGGCTGCTCCGGGCCAGAGCTGGACCGGGAACTTGTCCTGGCCAAGGTGAGGGCCCTGTTCTTGGATGCTTTGGGGCCTCCGGCAGTGACCGAGGAAAGTGGGGACCCTGGAGCCAGGCGTCTGCCCCGAAGACATGCCCCGGGGGGCTTCATGCGCAGGGGCGCTCAGCCCAGGGAGGAGGAAGATGTCTCCCAGGCCATCCTTTTCCCGACTGCAGGTAATGAAGGGGGGGAAATGGCAAGGTGACTGAGAAGCAGTGTGGTACAGACAGCCTGGGCTTGGGAGCCAGGCAGGTCTGGGTTTAAATCCCAGACCTGCCGCTCAACTGGCTTTGCAACAGGGGGCTGGTTACTAAACCTTCCTGAGCTTCTGTCTCCTCACCTTAAAATGGGGCAATAATGCCTACTTCTCAGGATTAAGTGAAATGGTGTAAGGCTGAGGGGAGGCATTTGGGAGATACTCATTTGGGAAACCTAGAGTCTCTAAGCAACAGAGATATTTGGGCATCGACCCCTTCCTGCCACCTTTCCTTCTTCCTCTGCCTCCTCTTCCTGCTCCAAACCTTGTCTCTTTAGCCCCAGTGAGCCGAGGCTTGAGAAGATAGCAGAGACGCAGGGGTGAGATTAGTTGGGAAACCTTGCCAGGAAATTTAGTCTACTTTTCTCTTGACTTCTCTTCTCATCTTATGCACGTTCCCCTGTTCCACTGACTGAACCAACGAAGTCCTCTTCCGGCTGGGCTTTCTCGTAGCCTGGCCCACCTTCCCCTCAGAGAGGACCCCCTGCCTCCCTGTGCCTGGGTCCTCGTGCAGCACCGTGAGTTAGTGTGGCCCTGGTTTCGGGTAGAATCCCAGCCTGGCCACTTAGTAGTTCATTTTTGTAACCCTTTCTCCTTATCTGCCAAATGCGTCACTTGCGAGATTTATAACAGGATCTGTGTAACAGTGTAGTCCCAACCCCAGTCCGTCAACTAGTCAATTGTTTAGTGTAGCCTGCCTACCTGTGGGGTAAGGATGCCAACCACCTTTCTTAGAAAGCGCTGCCCTCTATCCTGGCTTATATGCTTTCCCTTCCTCCCCCTCCTTTTACTTTCTGGTGTTAACCTTTTTTTTTTTTAAGTGGAATTGTGTGAGTTTTTAAAAAATGTTTATTTATTTATTTTGAGAGAGAGAGCAAGAGAGAGGAAAGAGAGAGAGCACGAGTAGGGAGGGGCAGAGAGAAAAGGGTGAGAGAATCCCAAGCACCCTCCTTGCTGTCAACGCAGAGCCCCACACCGGGCCCGATCCCACGGACTTCGAGATCATGACCTGAGCCAAATCCAAGAGTGGGAAGTTTAGGGGTGCCGGGGTGGCTCAGTCGGTTGGGCAGCCTGACTTTGGCTCAGGTCATGATCTCACAGTTCGTGGGTTTGAGCCCTGCGTTGGGCTCTGTGCTGACAGCTAGCTCAGAGCCTGGAGCCTGTTTCGGATTCTGTGTCTCCCTCTCTCTGACCCTCCTCTTGTCATGCTGTCTCTCTCTCTCAGAAATAAATCAAACGTTAAAAAAAAAAAAAAGAGTGGGAAGTTCACATGACTGAGCCATCCAGGTGCCCCTTAAGCGGAATTGTTAGAGTTTGTCATGTGGTATTTCTGACCTATAAAAAGCTATATGGGGTAATCAAGCAAATGCTAGAGATGGCACCAAGGTACCATCATTCAAGGACCCGTTTCACACTATCAGTGAACAAAGATTTAGGCCCAAGCGTTGGTGAATGTAGAGGGTGGGTGGGGCCTCGTATACGATGCTGATAGGAATGGCGGTAGGTAAACCCACTACAGAGGGAGGTTGACAACGTCTGTCTTGTATTTTCTAAGTCCTTTAAAGAGGAAATAACAAATGGAGAGCCTCTATCTGTTCTCCCAAGATCGGAGAGAGGCCTCAAGTCCGAGCGGGCACTCAGGAGAGGGGCGGGCTCATGGAGGGCAGCCTCCTGCCTGCTGCTGAGGAGGAGGGGTGCCAGGCTCTGCCAGTCAGGGCTGCCCTCTCCCTTCCGTCTATCTCCCGTAGGTGCCAGCTGTGAGGCGGAGCCGGCTGCCAGGAAGCTGACCCAGGAGGCCGAGGAGGGCCTCTTCACCTACGTGTTCCAGCCGTCCAGGCACACGCGCAGCCGCCAGGTGACGTCGGCCGACCTGTGGTTCCACACCGGGCTGGACAGGCAGGGCAGGGCAGCCTCCAACAGCTCTGGACCCCTGCTAAGCCTGCTGGCACTGTCATCAGGGGTCCCCCTGGCCGTGCCCGTGTCACTGGGCCAGGCGCCCTCTCGCTGGGCCGTGCTGCACCTGGCCGCCTCCGCCCTCCCTCTGCTCACCAACCCTGTCCTGGTGCTGCAGCTGCGTTGCCCTCTCTGCTCCTGCTCAGCCCGGCCTGAGGCCACACCCTTCCTGGTGGCCCACACGCGGGCCAGGCCGCCCGGCGGCGGCGGAGGGGAGAGAGCCCGCCGCTCCACTCCCCCGCTGCCCTGGCCTTGGTCTCCGGCCGCGCTGCGCCTGCTCCAGAGATCTCCAGAGGAACCCGCTGCCCATGCTGACTGTCACCGAGCGGCCCTCAACATCTCCTTCCAGGAGCTGGGCTGGGACCGGTGGATCGTGCACCCTCCCAGTTTCATCTTCCACTATTGTCACGGGGGCTGTGGGCTGACGACCCCACCAGACCTGCCCCTGCCGGCCCTGGGGGCTCCTCCGACCCCCGCCCGGCCCCTTTCTTTGGTGCCAGGGGCCCAGCCCTGCTGTGCTGCCCTCCCTGGGACCATGAGGCCCCTCCGTGTCCGCACCACCTCAGATGGCGGTTATTCTTATAAGTATGAGACCGTGCCCAACCTTCTCACGCAACACTGTGCTTGCATCTGAGGGAGCCCCGCTGGTGGCCGAGCCCCTGCCGTCAGCAGCTGGAAGGAAGAGGAGAGTTCAGAAATTAGATGGTTCTCACTTTCCCCCTCCTTCCATGTGTCTCTGCCTGAGGGCTCCCCTCCCCCATCTGACCGTGTCCCATGGGTAACGGGACAATAAACAACATAGTGCATATGACTTGGCATGCATTCTCTGGCTTCTCTGATATGGTGGGGAGCAGGACTGGGCCCCACGAGCATGGGATTGTAGGCTTTCAGGTCACACAGCCTCACTTGACCTCAAAGATCTGGAGTTCAAGAGCTGTAACCGGATATGCGTCTGGTGGGGAAGCTACAATACTTGGAGAAGACACAAAAGTGTTGTGAGCTCTTGACAGCCACTCTGGAGACAGCTGGCCCCCGTGCCTCTCCCCTGCTATTCTCTACCCTAGCTGAGGGACCCCTCGCTCAAGATCAGGTGACTTGTAGACTGGCCAGAGGTCTTGGCTTTCGGGGCCCCACTGAGATAGATGTCCAGAGCGGCCCAGATCTTGGGTTTCTCAGGAACTTGGGTGGGAAAGTAAGAGAAAGACGGATGAATTGGCAGAGTCCGAAAGTGGACAAGGGCAGAGACGCGGAAGAACGAAAACCTGAGAATTTCGGTTCGCTGAGGGTCCCGGGGCTCCTTTGAATCTATCACCGGCTCTTGATGTAGACTCCGTGAGGCCTGGCCATACTGGGATTCAGGTTCTTGAAGCCTTTGTTTCCCTTAATGTGCCCAGTGTATGTATCTTTACATAAACCTCTAGCTCAGTCCTTAAGGTTGGAGGCTCGGAAAGGTAGAGCCGACTGCCAGAGAAATGCACTCGTGTGCGCATCTGTGTACACCCTTCGTGCACGTGATCAGAGCCCAGAGCAGGATGCAAAGGGTCCTTTTCTCTTCCCATTGTGTCTCCTGTCAGCCCTTCCTGCCTGTCTTGACTGGGCCCTGCTTCCCTGGCCCGCCTTCCTGCTTTGCCCACTCTCCCCTTTCTCCCTCTGTCTTGTTATCCTCCTGCTGTGCCCTGGGTCCTGGCTCAAAGCCAGTAGCCATCCAGTCACCCTTTAAGGGGGATGTTGAGTTCTCTTAGACTGAAAGTTGGAGCACTTTCTGATACTGACCACACAACCACAGCATGGTTTGTGACTCGTCAAAGACTCGTTCCTGCAAACCCAGCTCCGTGGGGTGGGTAGCTGCTTGCTCTAGGAAGGGAGTGTGGAGGGGCCAGACTCCCACCCCTTCACCCGTTGGCTAACACCTTCCCCCTCTCTGAGCTCAGCTGAATGAGCTACTGTTCCTCATAACACAAGGGAACAGCCCACATCCACACTCCTGAGCTAACCTCAGTCTCTGTTGATGTAGAATCCCCAGCTCTGAGCTGTTCCTGCTCCGGAGCGGTGGGTGGGGGGTTCGGGGGGAGGGGAGGACCTGCCTGTTTACTGTCTCTGGTCTCTCCCAGCACCTTCATCTAGACCCAGCATTGCAACTCGTCTGTGTTTGGGGCTCCTGGGGTCCCTAGTCAGGCGGTGGACCAGGGAGAGGGCTGGTTGGACTCAGCCAATGGTGCTAACAGGAGATGTTCCTTAAGTCTCTCTGAGCTCCACGCTCTCGCTGTCTGACTTTCCTTGCCAGGTCCTCCCTGATTTGAGTGAGGCTTTTCCTTGGGATCTGCAATCCTCCTGCAGGCCTGGGACCCTGTGTTGTTCAGATTGTCCCTGTCCCACGGATATGGATGACATCTGATGGGTGGGGACTCTACCGAAGGGCACGGGGTTCTCCACCCAGTTAGTGGGTTGGCATTGCTGGTAAAAGGTTTTCACATAACCGAGACAGAGTGAGAAAAGTGAGTACAGAGTAGTGTCTTTCACAAAGTCAAAGATACTCATGTCACAGGGTTGTTGTTGTTTTTTGTTTGTTTGTTTGTTTGTTTTGAGAGAGAGTGAATGCATGAACCAGGGAGAGGGGCAGAGGGAGGCAGAGAATCCCAAGCAGGCTCCATACTCAGCATGGAGCCCAGTGTGGGGCTTGATCCCAGGACTCTGGGATCGTTTTCTGAGTCAGAATCAAGAGTTGGATGCTCAGCAGACTGAGCCACCCAGGCACTCCCAAAGGTGTTCATTTTAAAGGGTATTCTTTGCTTGAAAAGTAGCCTTTGTGTGTGTGTGTGTGTGTATGTGTGAGAGAGAGAGAGAAAGTATTATTTCTTTTATGATATTTTATGATATAATATTCTTTTAGGGTTACTTAACAAATTAAAATTGGCAATTCTTTGGGCCCTAAGATTTGTCTTTGTGATTTTACTAGCTGAAATCTGCGAAATCCCAAAATCAGGGAGTCACAAGTTGGTTTGGGCCACCCCTTCCAGAATCTCTAACGCCTTAGATTCTGCTAACTTAGCAAATCGAAACGACACATCCTCCCTCCCTACAAGGGGCTGACAGTAGCTAAGGACATCTTTTCATCCTGCCTTCTTGCCCAGGGACCAAGAGCTGTAGATTTGAGAGATGCTGCTCCTTGCAGTGCTAATCATTAGAAACACTCTGAATACTTTTAATTCAGAGTCAGTTTGAACAGAAAACTCAGCTCAAACTGACTTAAACCAAACTAAACTTAATTTAATTTAATTTAAAAATCACTGGCTCATGGCGGTGCCTGGGTGGCTCAGTTGGTTAAACGTCTGGCTTCGACTCAGGTCATGATCTCATGGTTCATGGGTTCGAGCCCCGTGTCAGGCTCTGTGCTGACAGCCAGCTTGGAGCCTGGAGACTGTTTTGGATACTGTGTCTCCCTCTCTCTCTGACCCTCCCCTGCTCACGCTGTCTCTCTCTCTCAGAAATAAAAATAAAAATAAAAATCACTGGCTCATGGAATGCCTGCATGGCTCAGTCGGTTAAACGTCCAACTTTGGCTCAGGTCATGATCTCAGGTTCACGGGTTCGAGCCCTGCATCGGCTCTGTTTTGACAGCTCAGAGTTGGAGCCTGCTTGGGATTCTGTGTCCTGCTCTCTTTCCACCCTTCCCCTGCTCACGTTCTGTCTCTCTCTCCCTCCCTCTCTCTCTCAAAAATGAATAAACATTTAAAAAAAGATCACTGGCTCGTGAAATTTTTGTGACCATGGCTGGCTAAGGCTTGGCTTGATTTGGGGCTTCAAAGATGCCACCAGGATCCGGCTCAAGGCTTGACTTCATTCCAGGCCCCTGGCGGCCCGAGCAGTTTCAGGTTCCTGTCATCTCACACCTGGTGTCATGAGGGAGTTTCCTTCCAGATGTCCCAGAATGTGTGTTGGTGGCCTGACTGTCCTTATTGGGGTCATGTGCACTTCCAGGAAAGAATTAGTTAATGACTTATATCCTGTGTCTTATCCCAAGAGCTCTGAGCCTAAAGTACAAGGGTTGAAGGTGAAAAAAGGTGATTCCCCAAAGCAGGGTACAGTTAACACAAAAATGTGGAGTCGGTGCTGAGAGGCAGGTACTGTTGCTGCCTCCTCCTATCTCTAAAATCAAGACCTTTTTCTCTCCCTGCATAGATGCTATTCTGTCACTTACGGGGAAATTCTCGAAGGGCAGTGCAGCCGCCTCCTTAACCAGTTCCTAAGCGATTATCCCCTACCTCTCCAGCTACTTTCCACCTGGATGCTGAAGGATACTTCTTTTGAGATCGTGTCCCTTGGGTGGCTTAAAAAGTTGTGTCCACAAAGTTTAACCTCCTCTGTATGTAAAGCAGCCCTTTATAACCCGTCCACACGGCCTGATCTCAGACCTGTCCCTCCCCCCATCTCCCTGCGCAACCACACACGCCAGAACTCTGCTCATATGAATTCCCATCCATCCTCGAACACATCATTTCATTCTCAAGCAGCCCTTCTTCAGCCAATCTCTTCCTCAGGCAATACCTCCTTGAAGATCCAATTCTGATGTCATCTCTTCTGTGACTTCCCTTGACTCCCAGGTGTCAGAGCCACTACTCTTCCTCACTGTTTCCTGGACACTTTGTTCTTTAATGTTGATTTTCAGTGAAAGTTACTGGCTTTTTTATTTCACAAAGAACAGATATGTTCTCATGGTCAGGTTGCAAATATGGAAAATAATGCTGACGTTCCCCTTGGTCGTCCCCTTCACAGAGGTAAGTATCCTGCCAGACACATTTCTATGACTTTACATGTAGACATACACCTTGTAGAAATAGCTTTTTCCTCCACCCATGATATCATGCCTTATGCGTTGTACTGAAACTCTATATTCTGAAACTTTATGCTCTAAAGGGCTTTCATTGACTTTATTTACAGTCCTACCATCACTTTTTTTTTTGTCTTAGAAATCACACGCCGCCCCACCAAATAATCCTCTTTTGTTAATTTTATTATGTATACAACAAACAAGTATATAGAACTTACTATGTGCCAGGAACCTTACAAGTTAAAGCTCATCCAATCTTCATAACCACCCTATGAGGTACACGCTGATATCATACCCATGGCACAGATGAGAAAACTGAGGTACAGAGAGATTAATTAATTTATCCAGCATCTCATCTCTAGTAAGTGGTGGAGCCAGGACTTGGACTTGAGAAGTCTGGTTCCAGAGTCTGTGCACCCACCGCTATGCTACATTACCCCGTGGCCTCTCCTCTCCACTGTTCCTCAAATGTGCCTGCTGAGATGAAACTGTGTTCATTGATAACGAAGACAACCTAGTGCCAGGACACTTGTGAAGATGGCAGTTTCTTTCTTCCTCCCTCCCTCTCTTCCCCCCTTCCTTCTTCCTTCCTTCCTTCCTTCCTTCCTTCCTTCCTTCCTTCCTTCCTTTCCCTCCCTCCCTCCCTCCCTCTCTCTCTCTCTCTTTCTTTCTTTCTTTCTTTCTTTCTTTCTTTCTTTCTTTCTTTCTTTCTTTCTTTCTTTCTTCACCTCTCTCCCTCCCTCCCTCCCTCCCTCTCTCTCTCTCTCTCTCTCTCTTTCTTTCTTTCTTTCTTTCTTTCTTTCTTTCTTTCTTTCTTTCCCTTCCTCCCTCCCTCCCTTCCTTCCTTCCTTCTTTCCTACCTTCCTTCCTTCCTTCCTTCCTCTCTTTTACTTTTCTTTTCCTTTCCTTTCCATTCTTTTATCTTTTCTTTTCTCTTCTTCCCCTCCCCCTTCTTTTTCCTCCTCTTTTCCTTCTCCTTCCTCTTCTCCTCCTCCTCCTCTTCTTTTTCTCCTTCTCCTCCTCTTCCTTCTTCTTTATCTCCTTTTGATCTCCAAAATGTCTTTTTTTTTCTTTTCTACTGAAAACATACTTCATTTGGGTTACATACATCATGCAAAACAGCTGACCTCACACATGGCTGTCTAAGTGCTCACTGTGACACAATCTTTCTTGAGACCGTTACACATTTTTAAAAGTGACAGTGATTGCAGGAATTCAATAAAAAGAACTCCGGAAAATGACTCAAGGAAGTAGCACGCTGTGCATTTTTATGATGCAAAAGTATTGTGTGTCTACAGGCAGGAAACAGGCTGATGAAATTCCTCAGCCACACACACGTGACGCCTCTCACGAAGGAGGAAAGATGACTCTGATAAGGAGTCACAGGCTCAAAGGATGGAGCCGGGAGCCACGGATTATTCCCAGGCATTAAAACCTAATGAATGAAATCTGCCTGGCTGGATTTCTACATTGCTTGGGACTGGAAGTTCCTTTGTTTATTTCATTTTCTGCTTTTTGAATGGGAATGTCTGTTACTCTGTGACTGTCTTACCATTATATTTGGGAGCAGAGGTCACATTATATTTGTTTTGTCAGGTCACAGGTGCACAGATGGAGAGCAGTTATGTCCCAGGAATTCCACCCAAATCCTCACCCATACTTTAGATAATTTAAATAATGAGATGTGGAATGTTCAAGATGGTGAGATTCAGATAAAATTTTGGGCTTTGAGTTGATACTGTGATGGGTTGACACTTTTGAGCACCTTTGGATGGGGTGATTTTATATGGGATGGATGTGAATTTGGCAAAGGAATACTGCAGCAGGCAGGATAATGGCCCTCCAAAAATGTTCCTGTCCTAACCCCCAAGTCTGTGAAGGGTTACCTTATATGATAAAAGGGACTTTACTGATGTGATTAAGTCAAGCATTTTGAGATGGGGAGATGATTCTGGGTCATCTAGGTAGACTAAACGTAATCACAAAGATCTGTGTAAAAGGGAGGCAGGAGAATCAAAATTGTAAGGCCAGACTAGCCATTGCAGTGATCTGCCCACAAGCCAAGGGATGCCAGCAGCCTCTACAAGTTGGAAGAGGCAAAGGACAGGCTTTCCTCTGGAGCTACCCGAAGGAAGCGAAGTGTCAATTAACATGGCAAAGGCCACTTTGCAGGTGTGATTGAGGTTCTTACAGATTTTAAGATGGCGACATTAATCTTGGATTATCCAGTGGGTCAATCTAATCACGGGAGTCTATAAACACAGGGAATCTTCCTGGCTGTTGCAGAGAGACGGGGTTGGGGAAGAAGGGTCAGAAAGGTGCAAAAAAGGGGATTGTAGCCCAAGAGATACGGGCAGGCTCTAGGAGCTGGAAGGGTAAGGAAATGATTCTCCCCGAGAGCCTCCTCCCAAAAATGCAGCTCTGCAAACCCATGGTGGACTTCTAACCTATGGAATCGTGAGATGGAAAATCTGTGTTATTTTAAGCCACTAAATTTGGAGAAATCGGTTGTGGCAGTAACAGGAAACTAATCATGGGTAGTGACCAAAGATGAAATGGCATCTGGGAAGAAGAGAAAGCTTTTCTACCATTCCTGATGTAGCCTGCCTCATTCAGGAAAGACTTGGCTTCGGCAGAAATGCAAACATTTATGCAGGTCATTCTTTAGATCCAGTGTGTCTGACTGAAAATACATTCTTGAGTCTCTACACTGGTTTTGTCCTGAAGTAGAATATATTTGAGTTGAGCAGTTAGAACAGTCTTTGGTATACACCCACGAACCTTGAGATCATGACCTGAGCGGAAGTCAGATGCTTAACTGACTGAGCCAGCCAGGTGCCCTAAAAAAATATAAAATAAAATAAAATAAAAAGTAAAGCCTTAAAAAATAAAACTTTCCTACATCTTTTCAAGGACTGCTGACCTTTATGCCCTCTTGTTTCTGATTTATGATGGTTCCAGCTCTACAAAATATAACACCAAAGAGTATTTTTTGATATTAATAATGTAGCTAAATGGATAAGTAAAAAGGAAGCCTAAAATCTTGGGGCACCTGGGAGGCTCGATCAGTTAAGCATCTGACTTCCACTCAGATCATGATCTCACAGTTTGTGAGTTTGAGCCCTGCATCAGGCTCTGTGTTAAGAGCTCAGAGCCTGNTCATGGGCTTTTAAAGACTGTAACTTTAGGCCTATCAGATTTGGAAGATTTGCATTTCACTTCATTTTTATCTAATTCTGCCCAGACCAATTCCTTCCTCCCTCCCTCCCTCCCTCCCTCCCTTCCTTTTGTAAATGTTTATGTATTTATTTTAAGAAAGAGAGAGTGCAAATGGGGGAAGGGGCAGAGAGAGATTGGGAGACACAGAATCAGAAGCAGACTCCAGACTCAGAGCTGTCAGCACAGCCTTGCCGTACAAGCCGTGAGATCATGACCTCCTGAGCCGAAGTCGGCCGCTTAACCGACTGAGTAGGTGCCCCGAGGCCAATTTATTTCTTGATACATCATCACTTCAGTTGTTTTCAGGTTTCTTTATTTTATTTTTTATTTTTGTTTATTTTTCTTATTTTAGAGAGAGACACTGTGAGCAGGGGAGGGGGCAGAGGGAGAGAGACTCTCAAGCAGCCTCCACGCTTAGCCCAGACCGTGACATGGGGCTCAATCCCATGACCCTGGAGTAATGAATGACTTGAACTGAAGTCAAGAGTTGGACGCTCAGCTGACTGAGCCACCTAGGCGCCCCTGCTTTCAGGGTTTTTTTTTGGTAAGGTTTTCACATTCTTATTAAATTCTGCAAATCCTGGGGTACCTGGCTGGCTCTGTCAGTAGAGCATATGACTCTTGATCTCAAAGTTGTGAGTTCAAGCCCTACATTGGGTATGGAGCCTACTTAAAAAAAAATCTGCAAATCCTGTGTGCTTGGGGGCCTTGGCCCTGTAGGCCTCCTTTCCAATCTACCCTGTGGGCTAGGACTGCCCTTGCCGTCTCCATCCAGCTCCCTCTGCTCTTCTCCTTTCTTTCTTTTTCTTCCTCCCTCCCTCCTGTGTGTGTGTGGGGGGGCCTATTTTGTCCTACATTTTAGTTTGAATGAATTTACTAAAGTCTTTGCTTACCATTGCTCTTTGCCTCCTCACTTCTCCCTCTTGGATTAATATTTTCTTAGTGCTGATCTATCCTCTTTTTTTAAAGTTTATTAATTTATTTTGAGAGAGACAGAAACAGTGCGAGGGGGAAAGGGACAGAGAGAGAAGGAGAGAGATAATCCCAAGCAGGCTCTGTGCTGTGAGCGTGGAGCCTGACACGGGGCTCGAACTCACAAACTGTGAGATCATAACCTGAACTGAAACCAAGAGTCAGATGCTTAACTGACTGAGCCACCAGGCACCCCACTTTTTTTTTTTAAGATTTTATTTTTAAGTAATCTCTACACCCGATGTGAAGCTTGAACTTACATCCTGAGATCGAGAGTCATATATTCTATTGACTGAGCCAGCCAGGCGCTCCTATATTAATTTTTATATCCTTCGTATATTTTTATTTTTAACCAGAAGGGATGGGAGCGAGAGGCTGCAGCCTCTTTTCAGTTTGCAATCTGGGACTGGAACCGTCTCCCGTAGCACTGTCTCTACCATAATACACATCACGATGATGGTAGGCAGAATCATGGCCTCCTCTCTTCCCTCAAGATGTCTTTGTCTTAATCCTTGGAACCTGGGCAAATATTACGCTACATAACAAGGGAGAATTAAGATTTCAGGTGGAATTTAAGGTTGCCAATCAGCTGACTTTTTAGTATGGAGATGATCCTGAGTTATCTGGGTGGGCTCCATGTAATCACCAGGGTCCTTAAACGGGGAAGAGGGAGCCAGGAGAGTTAGCCTTACAGGGATGGATGCAGGAAAAATCCAACTGGCCATTGCTGGCTGTGAAAACAGAAGGGGGGCCAGGGCAATGGGCAGCTTCTGTAAACTGGAAAAGACGAGAAAGCATGTTCTCCCCTGAAGCCTCCAGAAAGGAATGCAGCCACCTTTATTTTAGCCCAGTGAGATCCATTTTGGACTTCTGACCTTCAGAACAGACAGATAAAGATAACAAATGCGTGCTGTTTTAAGCAACTAAGTTTGGCGTAATTCGTAATTCGTTACAGCAACAATAGGAAGTGAAAACAATGTTGAAATGTGATCCTCCGGCTGTCCTTCGAGAACAAGAGCCATATTGTTATCTCCTTTATTTACCCAGAATCCAGCACAGGATCTGGCATATAGTCAGGGCTCAGTAAATATTTCTGGAACCAATGAAAGAATGAAAGCCAGCTCTAACTTCTTAAGGTTCTACTCAGGCCCTGAGATTTCAAAGCATCCACTGTCTTTACCTTTCCCCAGGCCCTGGAGAACCTAAGGCCTTTGATCTGACTTTTCTCTAGTTTCCTTGCCCCATTGATCTGGGTTTCACGTTGCAGGTTTTACGGCTCTTGCACTTGCAGCTGCCTCCCTTGCTGTGGCTTATTTCCCTCTTCTCTCCAGCTTTGTGTGCAGGAAGAATTGAGATGCAAGACACGTGTCACATATGTATCTGACTTTGCCATCACGCTTTCTGTGGGGTATGTGTGAAAATGACGTTGTCTTCCTTCCCAAGATGCTGGCCGTAGCTGCCTCCAATCGGATGTCCTATCCAGCTTCTGCTGTTTTCCAACCGACTTGAACAAGGAACATAGCTTTCGTTTCATCTCTTCCTTTCTGTTTTCTGCATTGACTGCAAGGTTCCCATCTTTCCTAGGGTGCTTCTTAACCCCTTTGCCGTATGATTCCAGGGGTTTCGAGCAGAGACAATTTAAGGAATTAAGGCACTCTCAAGCGACCTCAGGTTTACTCTAAAGCCACTCAAGGACTCCCTTGGTTTGTTTTACGCAGCCCTGCAAAATCCACTCAGGCTGGGCTCTCCCAGCTGTGGTTGGGTCACTGCGATATTGTTATTTTGTTACTTCCTTTTCAGTCAGCCCTTCTCAGGCCCCGGCCTCTCTAATCCCACGCTGAGCTTGGCTTCTGCTTCTCTGGCTTTCCCGTCACCAGCCTTGTGTTCAGTCTCCCCCGAAACCAGGCTCTGATGGGCTCGCTCGGTCACGGTCGAAAGCAGCGTTCTCATGCCAGACCTCCTGTCATGCCGCTGATTTGTCCCATATGTTTGATTCTGGTAACCGGGCCAATTCCTGGGCAGGCTTTTGTGGCTAGGTCTGGTAGCAGAGCCAAGAGAAACAATGTGTGGTAACCTATGTAGAAAGAGCTGCCTCTGACCACTCAATCCTGGGGCCCTTGGTGCTGGGCACATGGCCTCTCTAGCACAAATTCCCTTACCACAACTCTCTGTTCTGCAGGTGATATTCACACCTCTTCATTCTCTGCCACGTGCACCACCTCCCCCCCTTCCCACTCCTGAAGAAGTTGGTGAAACAAACAGATCAGTTTCACTCTCCCTACCCACAGACCAATTTCAAGCGTGAGATTTTCATTTTGCAGGAATCCTTGGGTCTCAAGCATCTGATTGGCTGCAGGAGGTGGTAGCACCACAGCAGTGTGGTCTAGATCCAGGACAGTGGTTTATGTCCTAACAAGGAGCTATTACTCTGTTCCCCTTGGGTTATAGTCTAGGGTTCTGCATGCTCCAAGGTACAGAAACAATCAGGCTTTGGACCAGGACTCTGAGGTCTGTATTCTCTGGTAACTGACTTTGTCATCCTTTCTTTTTTCTTTTCTTAAAAAATTTTTTTTTAATGTTTATTTTTGAGAGAGACAGAGTGCGAGCAAGGGAGGGGCAGAGAGAAAGGGAGACACAGAATCTGAAGCAGGCTCCAGGCTCTGAGCTGTCAGCACAGAGCCCGATGTGGGACTTGAACCCACAAACTGTGAGATTGTGACTGAGCAGAAGTTAAGACGCTTAACTGACTGAGCCATCCAGGCACCCCCAGACTTTAGTTTTTTTTAAAAAAAGTTTTGTGTTGGGGCACCTAGGAGGCTCAGTCAGTTAAGCATCTGGCTCTTGATTTCGGCTCAGGTCATGATCTCACGGTTGTGAAGTTCGAGCCCCACCTGCATTGTCTGTGCCTAGCCTGCTTGGGATTCTCCCTCTCTCTCTCTGTTCCTCCCCCATTGGTGCTATCTGTCAAACTAAATAAATAAACTTAAAATAAAAAACGTTTTGTCAAATAAATAAACTTAAGAAATAAACAAGGTTTTGTCTTCCTCAAGGTTCTTAATGGTAGCAGTTTACAGAGATACACTCAAACTAACTTAAGCAAAAAAAAAAAAAAAGTTGGGTGGGAATTCTTTGGAAGGGGGCCAAGGCCTTCCTGCAGCCTGAGGGCAGAGAGGGAGTGGGCCTCACAAGGGGGCTGGAAACAAGAACTGCTTAGTCTTCCCTTGCTGCTTCTCTCAGTGGATGTCTTTCTTCCTCTCCCTCCTTACTTGAGCTTTCTTTGCTGCTCTCTTTGTTTCACTTTCACATTTCTGGGAGGCCAGGGGATAGAGAGCAAATCCAGCGACGGGCCAACCCCTACGACTAGAGCAAATCTCAGAATCTGTGGGCTAGGGAGATACCCTTGAAACGATTTCAGAGCACTGTAAAGTCAGGAATTTCAGTCTGTCCCTTCTTGCCGAAGAGGGTTCCAGCCTGCAGTGACAGTAATGGGAGAACTCTCCCTTCCTAGTTCCAGGCGATGGATAAACAGGGACTGACAATCGTCACCGCTCTGGGACTAATACTTTGACAAAAACATAATGAGACCTCACTCTTACTCTGAATACTGCTCTGCTGTTCACTATGTGCCTCCGCTTAGCTACATCTGACTGCCTGTTAGGCATCTGGCTCAGATCACACGATACGNCACCCCCTCAAACCGGGCCTAATATTCAAGTGTTTTTTTTTAATTTAATTTTTTAGAAATGTTTTATTTATTTCTAGGAGAGAGAGAGAGAGAGAGAGAGAGAGAGAGAGAGAGAGAGAGACAGCGTGAGCAGGGAAGGGCCAGAGAGAGAGGGAGACACAGACTGAAACAGTCTCCAGGCTCTGAGCTGGCAGTCAGCACTGAGCCCGACGCGGGGCTCGAACCGACGAACCGCGAGATCATGACCTAAGCGAAAGTCGGACGCTTAACCGACTAAGCCACCCAGGCGCCCCTTTATTCAGGTGTTTTAAGACGGAACACCGTAAAACAAAAGACTAGAAACACGTGGAGCATTACCGATCTCAACAGGAGAGTCTGACATTGCTGAAAAAAGAACGGAGTTTAGATGGACTTTAAAGAAAGACCAGGGAACTCCAGAGGTGGCAATTTAGCCAGCTCCGGCTTTCAGCAGATATACCAAAAAAATTTCTACGGCGGGCTCGTTCTCCTTTAAGTGGAAAACAAATGTTCGCTTTGGCTGAATCCTTTCCTCAGTAAGAGAAAATTCCATTTCCCAAAACTTTGCTTCCCCGCCCAGTCTGCAAACAACGAGTCAGGTTTTCCTCACAGGGGCCGCCGCAAGCCGAGCGGAGCCCACGAGTGGGGCGGGGGTGGTGGCGGCGGCGGCGGCGGCGGCGGCTCGGCTTCGGGCGGC
>NW_027536464.1:5135216-5143354 GCF_008692635.1 Crocuta crocuta
CCCCGTCCGCACCAAGCCCTCGCCGCCCCCATCCGACACGTCTGCACGACTTAGGGCGTGGTTTTCGGCAGCGCTCGCGAGCTTTCCGGTTGTCCCACCAACCCGCCTTCCTTCCGGGGCGGGACTTCCTGTCCATTATTGATAGGCGCCGGGCTGCAGAGTTGTTGGAGGACAGAGGAGGTCAGTTTGGGTGTTCAGGTCTTATGCCCCCTCGAAAGGGTACCCGGGAGGACGCTCTTCCTCGCTCTCTCTCTCGCTTTTCTTTCTCCCGGAGAGGTCTCGGTTTGCTGGGACGTCCTAGGCTTTCGGTACTTCCACCCACCTGAGGCTCTTCCGCTTCCTCTTTCCCAGGCTCCGCCCCCAGCGTCCCGTGGCCATGACGACCGCCCAGCGGGACGCGCTCGTGTGGAAGCTCGCGGGGCTGCTGCGGGAGTCTGGTGAGTGGATACCGGTTGATCTGGGGCTGGGGCAAGGTGGGGGTGCACCCTGCCTTACAGAGACACTCCCCCTAGGGGTCGTAGAATTACAGCTGTTTAAGGTCATGAGCGTTCGGGCGTTAGTTCATTTTTTACTTCTCTGGGTTTGTTTTCTCTGGTGCCATTGCTTACAGTGTCCTTTATCTTTGACAGTTCAAACGTTAGCCATCCTTCGAGGCCCACTCCAGTGCCACTTCCTCCATGCGTTCTCTGATACTCTCAGAGGAAGGTGATCAGTACTTGGCTGTAAGTCTCTGGAGACCAGGGACTAGTATAGTATTGCTGTGTGGCAAGGCTCTTAATATAGTTAAAAGCGTGAGATTTGTTGGAGTCAGATTCACTTGGTTTGGAATCCCAACCCTCTTTCAAACGTGGTGAAGTTAAGTTTTCTGAACCTAAGTTTTCCTCACCTGCAAAATGGCATAATGATGATACTTAACGCAGAAGGTTGTTGTGGGGGTTGATTTTAATTCATGTCAAGCACATAGGACGGTGTTTGCATAATATGTAAGGGCTCAAAACTGGTAGCTATTTTTACTAGAGTTTCTTCTTTCAGGACTTGGGCATGGTGGAGCCACACTGGTCGTTTGGTATGTGATTGACATTAGTTGTGGTAGAACAAGCCTGGGCTTTGAGGTCAGACAGAAGTAGCAACTTCCTACCACCTATATAATCCCAATTAATATTCTTCTCTAAACCCTAACTTCCGTATCTGTAAGAGGTGGTCAGTAGTGCTTCTTTTTAGGAGATTCTAATGACGTTTAAAACAGGTAACCAAGTTTTCTGCCACATACTACCCAAGTCATGTTTACTGCCTTCCAGCACTCTGTACTCCCATTGATGGTACCTTTGGAATCTTTTTATAGCAGTTTTGCTTTCTGGCTTGTTTTATTAACTGTGTATACGTGCTTTATCTCTTGTAGACTAGGGGTCTCTTGAGGGTGGGAAGAGTCTTTAAACCCTGTCCACATCTATCCTTAGTGTCAAGTGCGTAGAACATCTTTTAAGTTCTAGTTGCAGGATTTATTGGTTTGTTCAGACAAATCTGACCTGGTATTCCAGGGGTTAGTCATGATGGTGTGTGTGCGTGTGTGTGTATGGCTATAAAGAGGTAGCAAGAAAAAGCTTTATGGTGATGGAATAGTGTATCTTCATGGTGATGTTTGTTATAAGAATCCACACCAGTGATAGTGACACAGAACTATACATATGTACATACGTACATTGTCAGTTTCCTGGCTTTGATATCCTTTAGCATTTTTATAAAACGTAACCATTGGGGGAAACTGGGTGAAGGATACAGGGTGCCTCTCTGTAAGATTTTTTGGGACATCCTTTGACTCTATCCTTGTTTTTATTTTTATTTTTTAAAATGTTTATTTTTTTTTTTTTAGAGAAGTAAAATATTTTTATTATTTTTGTTAGTTCTTTTTTTTTTTTTTTTNTCTTCTGCCCATAAAATGTTTATTTTTGAGAGAGAAAGAGGGAGAGCACTGTGTGCAAGCAGGGGAGGGGCAGAGAGAGAGGGAGACAGAGAATCCTAAGCAGCCTCCATGCTGCCAGCGTAGAGCCTGAGGCAGGGCATGAACTCAGAAACCATGAGATCATGACCTGAGCTGAAATTAAGAGTTAGACGCTTAACTGACTGAGCCACTCAGGTGCCCCTCTATCTTGGTTTTAAAAAAAAAAAAAAAGGTAAAAAAAAAGTCTTTGTGCTTACCTCATAGCTCTACTTTTTTAGGTACAGTGATGGGTACCAAGGTGATCAAAAGATGTTCTCAAGAGTGACAGTCTCATTAGAGAGAGCAGTTATAGTATACAGATCAAGAATTCAAGTGCAATAATGAGTAATTACTCTTTCTGTGACGTGCATTTTAGGATTGTTTATAAGTTTCAATAAGTGTGCATATCTTGCAATGAGAAAAAGAAGTAAAGATGAAACAAACATCTGGGGTGCCTGGTTGGTTCAGTGGTAGAACATGCGGCTTTTGATCTTTGGGTCATGGGCTCGAGCCCCATGCTGGATGTAGTTTACTTAAAAAAAAAAAAAGAATGAGACACATTACCACCAGCTTTCATGTACAATGAATGATTGTGGTGTAAAAGTACAGCAGTGTGACACAGTGAGAACCCTGCCAGGAGGAGGTAGGTCTCGAGCTTAGCAGAGTGGAAAGGAAGATCAGAAAATGAGGAAGCTGTGAACCTAGTTGACTATATTCCCAGCATTGTGAGTAGGCCAGACTCTCTTGAGCAGATGGTGAAAGAAAATTTGGAAGAGTCAGCTGGACGTAGTGATACGATTTCATATTTCAGGCCGAAGACTTAGGACTTTTGGGGAAGATAGAGGAGAGCCATTGAAGACTTTTGAGTGGGGGAGGAGATAGTATGATGCTGGCAGCTTACAGTGTGGGTTGGAGTGGGTGAATCCTGGCATCACAGAGTCTTAGAATAAAGGGAAAGGCCCTTTGGTTATGCTCTCTTTCCTGTCGCCCCTTTCCCTGCAGGCGATGTGGTCCTGTCTGGCTGTAGCACTCTGAGCCTGCTGACTAGCACCCTGCAGCACCTGAACCACGTATTTGAGCTGCACCTGGGGCCATGGGGCCCTGGCCAGACGGGCTTTGTGGCCCTGCCCTCTCACCCCGCCGACTCCCCTGTCATCCTCCAGCTTCAGTTCCTCTTCGATGTGCTGCAGAAAACTCTGTCACTCAAGGTTCTGGGGTGGGAATGGGGTAGGGTGTACGCAGAGCCCGAGGGCTGGGGGTGGGGACATGGGTGCAAGACGTCTGCGGGGCCAGGGGCCAGATTGAGGAGGCGTGAGAACTGTGGGTGGCTGTGCAGAGGAGGAGAGGCCAGGGAAAGGGAGATGTGCTGGCCTCAGGGACGTGAGTAGTTTTTTTTTTTTTTTTTTAGCTGGTCCATGTCCCTGGTTCCGGCCTCCCAGGGCCCATCAAGATTTTTCCCTTCAAGTCCCTTCGGCAGCTGGAGGTATGGAGTGTTGGGGAGGCTGGCACCCAAAACCCAGCCTGGGGCAGCCTTTGGGGAATGGGGAAAGAGAGAGGGCCTCTTTTGGGGGTGGGGGGAACAGGCCTGAGTGTGCCTGTTGCCCCGCAGCAGTGTGGCATCCGTCTCATTTAAGGCTTCCCTGATTCATAGTTGCCCTTGTCAACTTCTCCTTCCCTGTAAGAGGAGGGGAAGTGAGGCGAAGCCTCTGTCTTTTGTGAAGTTCATTCCCGCCCCCTCCCCCCCGACGCCTTTTCTCCACCGCAGCTCCGAGGTGTCCCCATCCACTGCCTTCGTGGCCTCTGTGGCATCTACTCCCAGTTAGAGACCCTGATTTGCAGCCGGAGCATCCAGGCCTTAGAGGTAAGGAGGATGAGGGCTGGGCCCAGATGTCCCCTTCTGAGGGACATAGAGGACCAAGCTCTGACATTCCCTCTCTTTTACAGCCTCCCCTGCCTCCCGCTTCCCTCTGGACAGTGTCCTTGCCCCCTTTGCTCTGCTCCCATAGCACCGTGTATCTGTCTGTCTGTTTATGGCCGCACCTGCCATCTCGTATTCAATATTCCTGTGTTTGTCTCCCTGTTCTCCCCACAACGAGCTCCTGGGGGCAGGGCCCGGGGCTTTCTTTCCGTCTGCCTCTGCAGACCAACTTTAGTGTATAAAGAACGAATGAATGGCTGGGAGACGGCATGGCCTTGCCGGGGGCGGAGGGGACAGCGGAGGTAATGGAGCACCCTATCTCAGGAGCTCCTCTCAGCCTGCGGTGGTGACCTCTGCTCTGCCCTGCCCTGGCTGGCTCTGCTCTCTGCCAACTTCAGCTACAACGCACTGACGTCCTTAGATAGCTCCCTGGTGAGTGCCCAAGAGGGAAGGGGGTCCGGGGAGGGACAGGGGCGGGCCCTGAGGGAGGAGGGCCAGCCGGCCGCGTGGAGGTGTCTGATTCTCTGCTGCTTTTCCCATCCACCCCTCAGCGTCTCTTGTCAGCGCTGCGCTTCCTGAATCTGAGCCACAATCAAGTGCAGGACTGTGAGGGCTTCCTGATGGTGAGTGTGGGCAGGCTGCTCGGGGCCGGCCCCACTTGGCTCTCTGATCGTTCTGCTCTCACCCTCTCTCCTGGACCTGGGTCTGCCCCGACCTTGCTCTTGGCCCCCGCCTCCCCGCAGGTGGGGCTGCCTTCTGGAGGCAGTACTGTTTGGGAACTCGGGCTCTAGCAGGAGACAGGCCAGCATTCAAATATCAGCTCCTAATCCTTGTGTGATTTGGGCCAAACTAGCCTCTGAGCGTCTGCGCCTGTCTAGTAGAAGTCCTAGGAGGACCTGCTTTTGTCGTGTTACCGTGGGTGTGAAGGTGGCGGGATGCTGCTCAGCCCAGCGCGTAGCTCAGAAAAGATACCTTCGGGATGGTGGGGAGGAACCTTCTCCCACATCTCACAGTCAGAGGCCAATGGAGTCGGACACTAGTTAATGTGGTGAGAACGGACTTTAATCCGTAACACACCGCTGGAGTAGCAGTAAGTTGCGGTACGTCACCAGCTGTAAAACTGTCTTAATTGGTAGTAAACTTACTATCCATTCAGTTTATGCAGAGATTACTGGGAGCTTTAAGGAAGAGTGAGGGAGTGGGGCTGGGGAAGCCATGGGCTGCAGCCGATTCTGTCCTTGACCGAGCCAGTCGGTGTCCTCAGGTCAGGGAACTAGAAGTACCCAAAGCAGGAAGGGGGCATTGGTCCCTATGCAACCCACATGGGTCTGGGTTTGCTCACTGGCGCTTGCCACAGTTAGCTTCCTACCTTCCCGCGGGGGCTGGGGCGCCGGGGCTCTACCTTCCGGTGTTGGCTGCAACAAACCGAATTCTCCTGGCAGCCTGGAGTTTCTCTAGGAGTTGTCTTCCCAGGGATGTGACCTTGAGCTATTAGGAACTATGCTAGTATTTGTTCAAGTCTGTTAATGTGGTTGGGGGCAGGGCACGGTGGAGGCCTGGATGAAATCATTTGTGCTGAGAGTACACAGTCTTCATAGGCCAAGGTTGAGGCCTGCTTGGAAAGAAGGCTCAGAGGAGCCTGGCTAGAGTCCGGTCAAGGAGAGAATCTTTGTCCCCAACCCCTCAGGACTTGTCTGAGCTCTGCCACCTGGACATGTCCTATAACCGCCTGCACACAGTGCCGAGAACAGGACCCTCGGGGGCCGCTCTGGGGACCCTGATACTGCGAGGCAATGAGCTCCGGAGCCTGCAGGGTGAGTGGGGTGTTTGGGGAGGGAGGTGGGGGGCCAGAGAGTAGGTGGGGGGGCAAGCCCAGAGGGGTTTTAGGGGCAGTGTGAGACTCAGCGTGGCCTCATATGGGCCTACCAGTAGGTCTGAGGTGCCCAGGCTGGTCTTTCCGCTGTGCCGTCCCCCAGCACCCTGCCCCCCGCGCACCCACGTGCCCTTCCTCCCTCCCCGTCTGCCCCCAGGCCTGGAGCGGCTGAGGAACCTGCGGCACCTGGATGTGGCATACAACCTGCTAGAAGGACACAGGGAGCTGTCCCCGTTGTGTCTGCTGGCTGAGCTCCGCAAGGTGAGTCGTGAGGGCTACCAGGACTTGGGAGCCAGCTTGGCGCCTCTGCCGGCCTCCTTCCTGGGCTGATTGGGTGAGTGCCTGTCCTCACACAGGGAGGCCTGCGGCCCATCTCAGTGTCCCCTTCCTACTCTTCAGCTCTACCTGGAGGGGAACCCTTTGTGGTTCCACCCTGCGCACCGAGTGGCCACTGCCCAGTACCTGTCACCACGCGTCAGGGACGCTGCAGCCAGTGTGAGTGATCTCACGTCTGCTCTGCCTTCCCATTCCTGCCCAGTACCACCCCCTGCGCCCTCCTGCCTCTCCCACCCCGTCCCCAGGTGAGGGGCCACAGCCCTGGCCCCCCTGCTTGCTATGCTGTTACCCCCCGCTGAGCCTCGTGGTCCCCGGGCTGAAGGGCGGCCCCCAGTGGGCACGCAGGGACCCCACCACCAACACGGCCCCTCCTCTTTTGTCTTTGCTCAGTTCCTTCTCGATGGGAAAGTCTTGTCACTGACTGACTTTCAGGTTAGTTCGCTGGGAGCGCCGGGAATAGGACGGGTTTGGGAGGACGGGAAAGGGGTCCCGGGGTCGGGGTCTTTCTGGGAAGCTGCAGGTGAGGGCCTGTCCCTGGGCTAGCGCCGCAGGGCACAGGTCACCTCTGGCTCCAGGCTCTCTCTCCTTCCTGCCGTCACACCCCAGGTCTCCTCCACACCCTCCAGCTCCACGGCTGCCCCTGCGCCCTGGCCAGCAGGGAGTACTGTTGAAACCTCAGGTGGCCCTGACCTGAGTGACAGCATCTCCTCTGGGGGCGTTGTGGCCCAGCCCCCCCATCGTAAGGTTAAGGTAAGCAGTGTCCTAGGCCACCTTGTGCCTGGGGGTGAGTCCCTTTAGCGGGTGCTCTGGTTTACGGATGGGTAAGAAATAGTAAGGGCTCATCCTTGCTTGTGGGTGGGGCTTTCTGGGTAGGTTGGGTGGGTGGCCGCGGATGGCAGGGTGGGGGTCCCCGGCTCTCATAGAGCGCGGTCCCTCTGTCCACCCTCAGAGCCGAGTCCGTGTGAGGCGAGCAAGCATCTCAGAACCTAGTGATACGGACCCGGAGCCCCGTACTCTAGAGCCCTCCCCAGCTGGTAAGTCCTCCATGCCCCCGGCTGTCTTCAGTGTTCCGTCCCTGTCTTCTCAGCAGGGGGGTCCTGGCTGTGGTGGAGCAGAGCGCTGTAGAGGGCCTCTCGGGCGTTCCTCTTTCTAATTTAGGGAAAGAAGAGCCCGCTCCTGGGTAGCATTTTCCAAAGTGTTTTTCAAGGAACATGATTTTTGTGGGCTGTCGGAAGGTCACTTGATGACTAGATTCCCTGGGAATTTCTGGGCTGACCAAAGTTAAATAGACATCCTCCCGGGATGGCTCAGGACCTGCAGGAGGCCCCCTTGTATCTGGAATCTTCCAGACACCTCATGCTTTGTGGTTCTGAGTTGCACACGGCCACAGTGTTCCACGGAACACTCTTCAGGACATGCTGCCAAGGGAAAGCCTTCAACCCCNTCACTCTGAGGAACGGTTGCAGAAGAGGTCAGGGCTCGTCAGGGGTAGCGGTGGGGGCGTGGGCTTGCTCAGTGCTGCTCTCCCCACCGGCCCAGGGCAGTTTGTGCAGCAGCAGCGGGAACTTGAACTCATGAACAGCTTCCGCGAACGGTTTGGCTGCGACTGGCTACAGTATAGGAATCACCTGGATAGCTCTGGTACCCCGGGTCTGGCCACCTCACAGACCCCTGCCCTCAGCACACTGTCCCCGGACACCCAGAGCCCGGGGTCTGTGCCCGGGCCCCCGCCCCTGCAGAGGGAGTCACCACAGGAAGTGGCAGAGGAGGTCGGGCCACGGCCGGAGCCCCAGGAAGAAGAGGTGGCGGAGGAACTTGTGAAAGAGAAAGAAGGAAAAGAAGAAGAGGAGGAGGAGCAGGAGCAGAGTGAAGTAGAGGGTGAGCCTTGAGAGCTTGGTGCCCGCCAGGGAGACAGGGCCCGGTGCTGGCGGTGTATCTGGGAGTTAGGAAAACCCAGACTTGGGATGGCTTCCCCTTTTGTGTGTTTGTTTCTGTTTTTTTTTTTTTGTTTTTTTTTTTTTATTTTTTTTTTT
>NW_027536464.1:5143382-5164861 GCF_008692635.1 Crocuta crocuta
TTTTTGTTTTTTTTTTTTTGTTTTTTTTTTTTAATGTTTATTTTTGAGTGCAAGTAGGAGAGGGGCAGAGAGAGGGGGAGACACAGGATCTGAAGCAGGCTCCAGGCTCTGAGCTGTCAGCACAGAGCCCGATGCGGGGCTCGAACCCACAAACTGTGAGACCATGACCTGAGCCCAAGTCGGATGCTTCACTGACTGAGCCCACCAGGCGCCTCTGGATGACCTCTTTTGGATGGAGGGCCACCCCATGGGAAGGCAGAGTCAGGGATACCTCTCCCTTCTTACGGGGTTGCTCCCCTGGTCTCTCCTCAGCGGAACTGTGTCGCCCCATGTTGGTGTGTCCCCTGGAGGGGCCTGACGGTGTGCGCGGCAGGGAATGCTTTCTCCGGGTCACCTCCAGCCACCTGTTTGAGGTGGAGCTCCAAGCGGCCCGGACCCTGGCACGGCTGGAGCTCCAGAGCCTTGAGGCGGCGGAGGTGGAGCCTGAGCCTCAGAGCGGGAGAGAGGAGGTGCTCACGGTGAGCGGTGGCGCGGGCTCCTGGGACACGGGCTGAGCTCTTCGCAGGAGCCGACTCGGGCAGCATGGCTGTTGGGGTGCCAGGCACTGGGTTGCAAGTTTCCCACAGCCTCTTGTTGGCTCTTGGAGCAGAAGAGGGGTGCTGTGGGGGCGTAGGTGTGGCCCCAGGCAGCCTAGAGGCCAGGCTGGTGCGCTAGACCATGGATGTCAGCAAGAGCGTTCTCGTGACATCCAGAGCTGCTGTTGTCTTCGGGCCGTCAGTGTAACCGAATCCCTCTTGTCCACTCTCTACTCTTTTTTTTCTTTCTTTCTTTCTTTTTTTTTTTTTTTTTAATGGTTTTAATATTTGATTTTGAGAGAGAGAGAGGGAGCATGTGCACCTGTGCAAGCGCAAGCTGGGGAGGAGCAGAGAGGGAGACACAGAACCCTAAGCAAGCTCCAGTCCCTGAGCTGTCAGCACAGAGCCTGATGCGGGGCTCGGACCCATGAACCGTGAGATCATAACCTGAGCCGAAGTCAGACGCTTAACTCTCTGAGCCACCCAGTGCCCCTTCTCTCCTCTTTTCTACCCTGTCCCCCTCTCTGTGTGCAGGGCTCAGAGCCGCTCCCTGGGGCCCCTGTCCTTGTTCTGCGTTTCTCCTACATTTGCCCTGACCGGCAGCTGCGTCGCTACGTGGTGCTGGAGCCCGATGCCCACGCAGCTATCCAGGTAACGGGGCCTGGAGCGAGGCCCAGGGGGCTGGGGGAAGTTTGGGAGGCTGAGGGCCAGGGCGCAGTGCTCACCGCTACCCCTGGCCCACCCTGTTTCAGGAGCTGCTTGCTGTGTTGACCCAAGCAGCCACCGCGGCTCAGTGTCAGCTTGGGGAAGCGAGAGAGCCGCTGAGGGGCAGACTCCAGTGTCTGCGTTGTGGCCATGAGTTCAAGCCAGAGGAGCCCAGGTTGGGATTAGACAGTGAGGAAGGCTGGAGGCCTCTCTTCCAAGAGACAGGTATGGACCTTGCCCTCGGCCTTCCTGCCCACACGTCTCCCCCCGTTTCAGAGACAGTGGCTTTGAGGGAGGGGGTGTGGAGGGGGAACCCGAGGCAAGGGAAGGAATTGGGACCAACTTTTCTGCCTGGAGGAAAATAGAACCATTTGCCTGATACATTTACCAAAAAAAGAAAAAAGAAAGAGCAAAAAAGAGAAATTATATTCTTTTTCTTTTTGGAAGTCAGGAAATACAATCTCTGAAACTGTTTAAGCGTACTCATTATTTTTTCATAACTCGAAGGCTCTTTCCACTTTTTCTGGCTAATATTTAGAAACTGCATAAAAGCTCCTCAGCTGTCCCTGCAGTATTGGGTGTAGTACTATCCTCCGAGCGTGCTTGGCTTTTGAGGAAGATACTTGGGGAGCTGGCGAAGGTCATCCTTCCCTGACTGATCTTGGAAACTACTTAATACCAAGGGGTGCCTCATGGTGTCTTTTACACTGTGTTCTTTAAAGGGAGAGATTCTTCCACTGTAGATCAGTCAAGAAGCTATGTCTTTGAAGACGTTAAAGAAGAAAGAAATATTCCTGATAGCATCTGTGTTGAAATGTATGACTTCTCTTCGCCGCTGTTTTCTTCTTGGCAGCGGCTAGAGCAGGGGTTTAAAGTTTATTGAGAAAGTAGACCCCTTCCCATCCCCCACTCTAAGTCTCCCTCCCCAGAGGCCCAGAAGCATGATGTGTGCAGTGGAAGGAGCCCCATCCCCTCGAAGACCTCTTTCTGTGCTCCACAGGGTCACGTGGCCCCTGGGGTCCCTTTAGTGGGTCGTTACCAGAGAACATTCCCGTGTGTTACGTTTCTTTTTATTTGAGCCTCGGTTACCTTATCTGAACGAAAAAAGGGAGCGAACCTGTCCTCTGTACTGTTAGGAGATGTACATGTGGCAAAAAGACACCGGGCACGGCGTCTGGCACAAAGCATAGGTCCTCTGTAAATGGTGGCTGTCGCCGCTAGCCTCGGCTCCCAGTCTGGGGCCGGGCACGTTAAATTATTTGATTGTTGCTTTTCTTATTTGCAAAATGGGATCGGGAGAGTTTTGATTCTGTCGTCTAAAGATCTGGCGTATGCCCAGCATGCTACAGCTGCTCAAAAAATGTTTCTTCTTTTGCCACCGATCCCTGACCTGGGTTCTTTACCTGGTCTGTGCACCCATCCTGACAACTCTGTAAGACAGGCACCCCGTTACAGAAGAGGAACCAGGCTCAGAGGGCTTAGGTGACTTGGTATAATTGCTTAGGTGACAGCTGTTAAGTGACAGGGCCCAGAATTGGACCCATACCTGGCACCCTGCCTTCCTGATCTGTTGATTTGGGGCTTTCAGACGTGGCTGGTGGAGCCTCAGAGCCTGTGAGCAGCCTGAGGCTGTGGGAGGGCCCAGAGCAGGGCCTGGCTGAGCTTGGTCCTCTCTGAGAAGCCTCCAATAAGAAGGTGGGGTCCGTTTTGAGGAGGCTGTAGGCCTTGGCTCTGGGTTTGCTCCTCCCTCACTGGGATGGAGAGTGGCTGGTTAACAGGCCTGCAGAGGGAGTGGGGAGAGGGGTGCTAGGAATGCGGGGGAGTGTATGAGGCTGGAGATGTCGGCCAGGGTGGGTCCAAGAGGGGGTGGGGAACATTAGGAGCACGGTGGGAGATTGCGGCACTGTGTCGGGGGTGGTTCACGGGGACTGTGCCCAACCTTCCTTCCAGAATCTCCTGCTGTATGTCCGAACTGTGGTAGCGACCATGTGGTTCTCCTGGCTCTGTCCCTGGGAACTACCAGCAGGGAGCATGGGCAGGGAGAGCAATCGCCAGCTCCCTTGCAGTCCACCAGAGCTGTCCGTGACCCTCCTGGCCATAGTGACCACAGCGACAGGGCCGACCGGGCCCCACCTCAGGCACCAGCCTCTCAAGATCACCAGAGTTGGAGCCTCAGTCCCCGTGAGTAGAGGTGAAATGAGACAGGGGTGGTGTTTGGGGGAGGGAGGAGGCCCTGCTGGGGAGGCAGGCTGGCCCCGTGGCAGCCGAGGGGTGCTAAAGGCCCACTGCTTGCTTGCAGCCCCTGAGCGCCACAGCCTCCGCTCTGTGGACCACCGACTCCGGCTCTTCCTGGACGTTGAGGTGTTCACCGATGCCCAGGAGGAGTTCCAGTGCTACACCAAGGTCTGTGCCAGCCTGGCGCTATCCCGCACCCCTGACCACCTGCTCACTGCCAGCCCGGCGCTGCCCCATGCCCTGAGTGCCCGCTTGCTGCCAGCCTGGTGCTGCCCTGTGCCCTGACTGCCTGCTCGTTGCCAGCCCAGCACTGCCCTGGACCCCTGACCACCTGCTCGTGCCAGCCTGGCACTGCCCCGTGCCCCCGAGTGCCCGCTTACTGCCAGCCCAGCGCTGCCCCACACCCTGACCGCTCGCTCGCTGCCAGCCTGGTGCTGCCCTGTGCCCTGACTGCCTGCTCGTTGCCAGCCCAGCACTGCCCTGGACCCCTGACTACCTGCTCGTGCCAGCCTGGCACTGCCCCGTGCCCCTGAGTGCCCGCTTACTGCCAGCCCAGCGCTGCCCCGCACCCTGACCGCTCGCTCGCTGCCAGACTGTTGGTGCCCCGTGCCCTGACCGCCCGCTTGCTGCCAGCCTGGTGCCGCCCCGTGCCCTGACTGCCCGCTCACTGCCAGCCTGATGCTGCCCCAGGCCCCGACCACCCGCTCACTACCAGCCCGGTGCCGCCCCGCGCCCTGACCGCCCGCTCGCTGCCAGCCTGATGCTGCCCTGTGTCCCAACCACCCACTTGCTGCCAGCCTGGCAGGTTGTGTCTGAGCTGTGGCTCTGGAGGCACTGGGTCTGGCTCCTGGTTTCCACTCCAGTGGTCACATGTGGCATGGCTGTGACATCAGAGCCTCTATTGTTACCGCTCTGCAGCAGGGGTCGCAGTGCCCGCATTAACAGTGAGGTGGCATCAGTGAGGGTCCGCATCAGAGCTGCTGGCGTCAAGTGGGACCGCCTGTCACTGTCGCAGATACACGCTGTTACTGGTCCCTCTGAGCATCTAGCCTGTGCAGGACACCGAGGTCTAGAGTAAATCAGTGTTGCCAGCTGCCTCACATTGTGTGAGAAACCCGATGGTCGTGGAAGGGCTGGACTCAGGCCGAGTGAGGGGGCCTCTCCTTCTTGGGGAGCCCGTCAAAGATCTAAAGCAGGCCCTGATGGAGGAGTTACAGAGCAGGAGGCGAGGAGGATCTGGGGAAAGGAAGCAGCACACGTGTGGGGGGGCCCTGAGAGAGGAGAAACTGCTGTCCGGGTGACAGGAGGTGGGGTCGGGAGGGGGCGGGTGTCCGGAGAGGCGTCTGAAGAGGCAGGCAGGGGCCAGTTTAGGGGCAGCCTCAAGTGCTTGCCAGGGAGGTTGGACCTGATCCCAGGTGCCGCAGGAGGCCTGACGCAGGGCAGCGGCAGTCTGCCTTGTTTTAGGACAGTCCGGCCGAGAGTGGAGGGTCCCCCTCCATGTCCCCGACACAGTGCTTGGCAGGGAAACCCACTGAGCCGACTGAGGGTCGGGGCGCACGGGGGTGGCGGGGCCAGGGTGCGTGAGCGCTGGGGAGGGGCTTGGGCACCACGCCTCTGCTCTCAGCTTGGCAGCCGCCTTCCCGGTCCTTTCTTGTTTCTCAGGAGTCCGCTCTGCCCCTCAGGTGCCCCTGGCATTGGCAGGCCACCCTGGGGAGTCTGTCTGTCTTGTGGTGGTGTCTGACCGCAGGCTTTATGTGTTGAAAGTGACAGGGGAGATAAGGTGAGCGACTGGGGCCGCCGGGGACAGGGCGGGGCCCCTTGGGTCTCCCGCCACTCACTCTTTGCCCCTGCTCTGGCCCCCCGTCTCCACAGCGGGCCTCCAGCTAGCTGGCTACAGCTGGCCCTGGCTGTTCCCCTGCATGACCTGAGTGGCCTCGAACTGGGGCTGGCAGGACAGAGTCTGCGGCTGGAGTGGGCTGCCGGGGCAGGCAGCGCCGTCCTGCTGCCCCGAGACGCCAGGCATTGCCGGGCCTTCCTAGACGAGCTCACCGGTGAGAGAGGAAAGGGGGGAAGGGCGGTGCAGGGAAGGCGTTGAGAGGTGTAGGGAGTGGGGCGATGGAGGAGGTGGTCTCTGACGTTCCCTGTCCCTGGCTGGCGCTGTCCAGATGTCTTGCAGGCTCTGCCTCCCACCTGGAGGAGCAGCGTCCGTGCCACAGAGGAGGAGGTGACCCCGGAGCACCGCCTCTGGTGAGTGAGGGGAGGTGGAGGCCGGGCTTGGCTGCCCAGACAGCCGTGCTTGGAGCACAGGCCCCTGACCACGAGTACAGTTTGCCCTGAGCACGGGGGCCTGCCATCCGTGTTCGCTCCCGCACCCCCTGACCCAGCCCTGGTCCCTCCTCCCTGCCCCTCTCAGTATTTCCCACCCCCCTCGCTAACCTCACCTTTTCCCCAGGCCTTTGCTGGAGAGAGACTCTTCCTCGGAGCCTCCCCTGTTCTTCTACCTTCGGGTGTTCCTGGTCGAAGGTGAGGCTTCTTAACTTCGTCTTGCCCTAGGCGGCCGGCTGTGTCCCCCGTTGCCTCTCATGCCCTGGAAGCAACTTTCCGTTCCTGGAATCCGGGCTTCCTGTCCCTCACAGGCACACCCAAATGACAGCCTCAGTTTTCCTGGCCTCTCTGAGCGGGGCCAGGAGGTGTCCTGGGTCCTCAGTTGCTCAGAGACCTGTGCTTCTGGGTGTGGGCTTCATTCTATGAAGTGGGGCAGGTTGGCTGGGTCTGCTCTACCTCCTCCTGTCAGAGGAGGCGAGTGGCTCTTTTCTTTCCACGTGCGGTGGGTGGTGGGGCAGGTTCCCTTTGTCTTGGCCTCAGAGCTTTTGGAAGCTAGGGGTGCCTGGAGTGTGGACAGGGGAGGGCCGCGGCCTCCAGGGGCTCAGGCTGCTGTGTGGCCGCCTCGGCAGGGTGTGGTTCACTCCTCTGCCCCGGGGACCTGGGCTCCTCTGTGGCTTTCCACCCTGGGCCTTGCCCTGTCTCTTTCCCTCCAGGCCCTGCAACCTGCCCTGTGTCCCTGTTGATGACTCTGTCCACCCTGTACCTGTTAGAGGAGGACCCTGTGGGGTCCCAGGCAGAACCTGCTCTTCCAGCAGCTTCTGGTGAAGCCTCTGAGAAGTGCCTGCCCTCGGGGCTGCACCCTTCTGTGCACGTCAGGGAGCAGTGGCCACTCAGCAGCCTGAGCTCCGTGCTGCTCTATCGCACGGCCCCGGGGGACCTGCGGCTGGTCTTCTATGATGAGGTGTGTGTGTGTGTGTGTGTGAGAGAGAGAGATAGAGAGAGAGAGAGAGAGAGAGAGAAAGGTGGGGCAGAGGTGCTGGGCAGTGTGGGAAACAGGTCTCGGAGGGCTGGGCATTGGGGGCAGTGTGGATGCAATGGGCAGTCATGCTGGAGGGAACATGGGGAAGTGGGGTGCAAGGAACTGGGGGGCTGGCTGGGCCTGGATGAGCAGCAGGTGGGGGGAGGGGAGACAGCTGTGGGCAGTGGAACCCCGTGGACCCGGAGCGTGGCTTTGTGTTGGCCGGAGGCCTTCCATGATGCAACAGTTGCTGCTTGGAGTTCGTGTTTGATTGGGCCCCGCGTGCTAGCCGTCTGGTTTTCACAGCCTCTGTGGGAGGAGGGAGTCTCATTAGGCCTTTTTACAGATGGAAAAACTGAGGCTTGGGGACATTAACCTATTTGCCTGGACCACAAGTGGTAGATACAGAAATTGAACTCCAACCAGTTCTTTGGAACGGAGTCCAGAACTCACATTCTGGAAAACAGGATGGATTAAAAAAAAACAAGATAATAAACATAGAAGCCTTCTGGGGGGCCTTCAGTAAGTGTTGATCGTGTTTTGTTTAAAAAGCTCAAAGTCAGGGCTTCTATAGGGAGTGACACAGGTTTGGGGAAGGAAAGAGACCTTTGAGTCCAGGAGGGGCGGTGGGTCCTCCGGGAGCCTCACCTCACTAGCACTTGTCTGCCAGGTGTCCCGGCTGGAGAGTTTTTGGGCACTTCGGGTTGTGTGTCCCGAGCAGCTGACGGCCCTGTTGGCCTGGATCCGGGAGCCCTGGGAGGAGTTGTTTTCCATCGGACTCCGGACTGTGACCCAGGAGGCTCTAGATCTTGACCGGTGAGGCTTCCCCGCCGACCCCGCCTTGGCCTTGGGAGCCACAGCTGCAGACACCGTCTCTCCAGACTCCGGCTGCGGACTTCTCCAGCCTTCGGACGCTCAGTGAGGCCCCATAATGACCCAGGAAAGGGTCACCTCACCCAAGGGAAGGGTGAGAGAAGTTGCCTGGCCTGGCCCAAGGGGACAAGCTAAGTGGTCAGTGGGAACGTTTCTCCTGCACATTTTCTCAGGTATCAATAAAATCGTTTCCATTCCAGAGGCCATGGGGGTACTGCCATGTGTCATTCGTGCAGCCTGTCACTCCTCCATCTCTTCTAACAGGAACTGCCCCGCCCAGAGCGCTGCCTCAGCGGACAGCGCAGGCAGCCTTGTTTGTTCTGTGAGACCCCATGTCCCCACTCTGCCCCGGCTGATGGGAGCCAGTAGGACACCGGACTCACGGGCACCAGCCCTCAGCCTGCAGTGCCTGTTACAGGGCCTGACATGGAAATCACTGCCTAACAAACAGTTGGGCCAGTTCGATTCTCGCTCTTTCTCGGCTTACAGCTGGGAACTAACGAAGCTCTCAAGCCATTGGCAGTAGGTGCTGAACACGAGAAGGCGTCTGAGGAGAGGATGTGAGGAGTTGGGCTATGGAGGGCGTGCTTGGCATCTGTGGGTTCCGCTCCCGCCTCTCCTCGGAGCGCTTCCTCCCTCAGTCTGGTGGCCTGGTTGGGTTGACCCTGCTCCTTTACCTCTGTCTCTGCAGCCACAGTGATCAGTTCAGGGACACTCATGTGACTTGGTTTGGTTGCTGGAGCTCCCAGGAGGGAGGTACGTGTCCCCATGAGGGGTGCGGACAGGAAGCCTCAAGCTGCTGGCCGTGAGGGGAGAGCTTTCCCGAGAGCGGAACCGAGCAGGGTCAGGCCAGAGCCGAGCGATGGGCTTGCAGGGCCATGTCCTGGTGGTGTGTTTGGAGTTCCCGGGTCCAGTCGTGCCTGGAGGCAGGCGCCCCCAGAACTTGAGGTTACATGAACTAAAGGAGATCCCCTCCATGTTTCTTTTTTTCCTCTCTCTTTCGGCTTAAGCTAATTTGAAACAAGTAATGACCCACAGGAAGGGTCTTAATTGTGTAAATCCCTGTTAAGCTTAGGTTTTGAGCCAGCCTGACTTGGGACCCGAGTTTTGTACACAGGACACGGCGGGAGGAGCGGCACCCACCTGTGTACAGAGGCCCCGGAAGGAGGGCTTGGGGAAGGAGTGTTGGGGGCTCAAGCCATGCTTCCCTTAAGCCCCAAAGCTGGGCTCTGGCCGAGTCTGTTGTGTGGTTTTGGGGTGGCTCTCATCTGTGCAGCATTTACACGCCAGGTGCTGAGCCAGGTGCTTAGGGATGGTACCTGTCCCTCCCAGGGGGCCTGGGAAGCGGGTGGCATCTTGTTGCAGGAAATAGGCTTACAGGAGCTAAATGACTTGTTCAACATCAGGTCTGTAAAGGGAGGAGACCTGATGTGTCCAGGCTTAGGAGTTCAAAGCCTGGGAAGTCAGCAAACCTCAGAACCTCACTGCCTCCAGTTCCCTGCAGTGATGGGCCTCTGTGCCTGGCCCTGCTCCCAGCTCACAGAGAGGGACCAGTGCCCACCCTGCCCTACATAATCCTGGACTCGTATAGGACAGGCGAGCCGGATGGAGTGTATCTCAAGTTTCTCTTTCCCCCAGGGTGTAGCGAGACGTTAGGTGAAGTATTGATTCATGGGTGATTTTCACCCTTTCCAGCGGAACTGTTGAGGACAGAGATGCTGATCCTTAGATTTTAAGTCAAAGTGCTAAACGGTAAGAAGAGATTTGAGAGGGACCATAAAGGGACGAAGAGCTCTGCAGGGGGGAGAGGGAGAGTGTGGAGGGAAGGGCATTCGGAGCAGTGGAGGCACAATGCCCCGTGATGCTGGGTGGAGGGGCCCTGTGCCCAGCTCCGTGTTTGGAACTAGGGAAGACAGTGACTTGTCAGATGTTTCCTCGCCACCAGGGCACACAGAGATATCCTTTTGGAAGGACTTGGCAGGATAGGGCTGGCGACAGTTGCCCCAATTTCTCTTGCGTGGAGAGGGGAGGGCATCCAGAGGATCCTCTGGGTCCTCGGAGGTGCAGGGAAGTCCATGGAGAGCATGCTAGAGAGCTTGCCGGGTCCTGGCAGCAGCACAGGGGGAGGGTGGTGTAGGCCCAGCCCTTAGATGGGGATGTGACCAAGTGAGACTTGAATCGATTGCATCTAAATCACTGATTAGTCTGAGTTGACTTGAATGTTACTAGATTAACTTCTCTGTTGGTTGAAAATGGGGACTCGTTACAAGGATAAAGCTGAGTTACCGAGAAAAGCACATTTTTACATACCTGAATTTAGAAGACTGCCATATTTCTGGAATTTTCATCTGTTACAATTGGAAAAGTCAACATATAAGGGTGTGGAAGCTGTGGACCTAGAGAGCAGGGGGTAGTGGTTTCTTTGTAGCGGCCTAGGGGTTACTCCCTTCTCCCCACTAGAAGGCCTTCGACTTAGGGTTTATGGGGGAGGGCTGTGCTCTGGAAACCGGGTCAGGCCTCACTGTAGAACCGTTTTGGGGAAGTCTGAGGTGGGGCCTGGGGTTGGGGTGTGCTGTAGGCTGAAGACTGCCTCTGTTCTACCCTTGACCCAGCCACCCACTGCGTACCCCGTGGCCCCAGAGGGTGGAATCGTATGGGAAAGAATCAATACCACTGGAGGACAGTCACTCAGCCTCAAAGCCCTACTCATGAAAGAGCAAAAGTACAATAGACAAGCCCCTGGCTGCTTTTTTTATTTTTTATTTCATTTTATTTATTTTAAAGAGAAAGCAAGAGCATGAGTAGAGGATTGGCATGGGGGCAGGGAGAGAGAGAATCTTAAGCAGGCTCCACGCTCAGCCCCGGAGTCTGGTGCGGGGCTCGATCCCGTGACCATGACCTGAGCCCAAATCAAAATCAGATGCTCAACCAACTGAGCCACCCAGGGACTCCGAGAAGCCCCTGGATTCAGAGGAGGTGAAGGAATTGTGGGACCCTAGGAGGGAGAAGCCTTTGGTCCTGGTTATTGTGGGTCAGCATTGTTCCTGTCCTGAAACATATTTATTCACAAGCACTCTGAAAGGATGAGTTTGTTTATTCCTTCACTTGACAGATGAATAGGACATGGGTCCTACCGCAGAGCCCATTAGAGCACATGTCAGGGCAGGAGGGCTTCTCCAGAGGCTTGTAAACTACCCCCAAGAAAGCACCCACCTTCTCTGGGTCAGGACTGCTGAGAGCGGATGGTGGTGCAAGTATTTAAAGCTCTCTTGAGGATTTATAGAGGCACACCATAAAATAATGAGGAAGGCAATGATCCAACAGCTTTAGCTTGGTGAGCCCTTATTACGGTCCATGCGTCGTTTAAAGCACCTCATTTTTCCAGCTGTTTCCTACACTCCTTTGATCACAAGAAACAGAGCCAATCCGCCTAAGAAGGGAGCCATCAGTATGTAGAAATGACCCAGACCTGGAAGACCTGAGCTTAAGGCCTAGAGACGGGGTTTCTCCTGCATCTTAGAGCCATGTGGTTTCTCTCTCCTGCTTCCCCAGCAGGATCCTGGTCTTGTCTAGCCGGAGAGTGGAGAGGAAATTGTGTGAATTTTGGAACTGACCGCTCAGGGAATGCTGGCTAGGGTGAGGGCCCTCGGTGACAGGCCCGCAGAAGGGTGGTGGGGCCCAGAAAGGACTGTGCAGAGAGGTTCAGAAAATAAGTTCACCTACTTCTGTTTGCACTGAGCTGGCCTGAATTTTTAATTGAAGCAAATTAAAACTTCCCAAAAATATTAGTCTACTTTCTTGGCGGTGCGCACACCCCCTTCCCCATTGGCTCTTTGCACCATCTACAGACAAGCCAGTATTGGCCCTGAGAGAGACCTTCCCCAGCCACTGGCCCAGAGCTAGCGTCCAGAAAGGTCAGGCCTGTTTATAAAAACTTCTCCGAAAGTGCCGTCAGGTCATGGTCCATATGGGGCAGACTAAGGTTTCGTCATCGTAGGGTGATTTGCAAAGTGCTGTGAGGCTGGTGCAGTTGAAGAGAAACTTCTTCCGTTTCCTTGTGCCTAAAACCTCTACAGGCTTCTTTGTTTTCTTTAACATGTCAGCAGAGCGCTTTGCACCGTTTGTCCTGTGGTTGCTCGCTCTTTGGTGACCCAGAAGACAGGTGCTGGTATCAGCCACCGAAGAAGAGGTCAACGGTGAGGCCATTACCACTCCCAGAAGCGTCTGGCCTTTAGCCCTGCACTTCACCAGGTGCCGGTATGCACCTGCTTCTGACACTCTGCTGCACTCTGAGCGAATGGGACCTGTTTTGCTACTGATGCTTGTGCACAGATGGCCGTCAGCAAGCGCTGGCCCTCACACCCTGCACTGGCCCCAGGGATCGACCTGTCTATCCAGTCTGGCCTTTCCCCTCTAACAAGTGCTTATTGATCATCTGTCTGGCCTTGGGCTTGCTGGCAGTGCAGGCCTAAGGCAGTGCAGAGAAAGGATTCATTCCCTAAAAATGTCTGTAATAGCACTATGCCACATTTTCTGTAGAGATAAGGCAGGATGGGATGAAATATATGTGTTCATATTTACTTCTGGTTGTATAAGAGAATTCCAGAGGGACAGATTGGTGATGGGGGGATGAAGATGAGAACAGGGCAGAGGGTGTCAGGGATGCTATTGAGGCTCTTTTTATTTTAAAAATGTTTTTAACCCCCCTGAAGTTATTCCGACTCAGAAGTAATATTTATTTTATTTTATTTTATCTTTTAAAATGTTTATTTTTTAGAGAGAGAGAGAGAGAGAGAGAGAGAGAGAGAGAGCATGAGTGGGGGAGGGGCATAGAAAGAGGGAGACAGAATCCAAAGCAGGCTCCAGGCTCTGANAGGCCCTAGGGGGCCAGTGGCCAAAACTTAAAGTTTTAAATTTATTTTTACTTTATTATTATTTTTTAAAAATTTTATTTACTTTTTAAGTAAACTCCATCCCCTACACGGGGCTTAAACTCATGACCCCTGAGATCAAGAGTCCCGTGTTCCACCGACTGACCCAGCCAGGTGCCCCCTAAACTGAGTGGTATAGATGTTGACTCCTGAGACTTTGGAAGGTGGGGAGTAGGTCAGCTTGAAGACTCTTTCTTTCTCAATGAGAGAGAGTCTGCCCTTGCTGATGGGTCATTTCACGAACAGTCCCATCCCTCTGCCTTTGCCGGGATGCCGCTGTGGCTTCTGAGAAAACCCTCACCAGATCGGTTATCTGTGGTTGGAAGTTTGGCCAC
The DNA here is from genome assembly GCF_008692635.1 of Crocuta crocuta. Classification (NCBI taxonomy): domain Eukaryota; kingdom Metazoa; phylum Chordata; class Mammalia; order Carnivora; family Hyaenidae; genus Crocuta; species Crocuta crocuta. Next base: position 5,156,380 of record NW_027536464.1, read on the forward strand.
AGTGCCAGGCTGCACTTTGCCCATCTGCAGGTGTGCACGCAGTATTTTGTATCCGTGTGCTCACGAGAGCGTGTGGATGGTGGTCATCTGGGAAAAAGCATGGTGGATTCGATCCAAAAAGTCCAGGTTTATGCCTTAGTTTTGTGACTCGCTATTTAACTACGGGCAGGTAACTTGCCCTTACTGATCTGTGGCACCTTCGTCTCCAGCGAGGATGAGATTAATCAATAACTTGCCAGTTCACCAAATTGTGGGGTGCAGTGATGCACGTGGATGTGCCGTGTGAGCCAGAAAGCAGTAAGTAAATGCTGGTTTTAAAAAAAACCTGGGAGTTATTACAGCCCACTTTGTTGCCTAGAAATGCCCTTGGTAATCGGAAGAAACCTGCCTCTTCCTGCCTGCTTGTTCATGAGTGGAGGTTCCCCTGCGGTGCTTCGGAGGGGAGCTCGGACACTGCTGGGGACGTGAGCAGGCCATGGCATGTTTTCTCTTGGCCCGTCCTTTGTCATCTGATCGTCTTGGACACAGTGACTTCTCTGTCCTCCGCAAAAACATTCCTCAGTTTATTAGTTACTATAATTACGTGTGCACTTGTCTTTAATTCCACGACATTTATTGAGCTCTTAAAATGTGCTGTGGTCTCTTGAGAGAAGATGGGAGGGTAGAAATAAAGACGAATCAGATGTGCTCCTGCTTTCAAGGAGCTTACAGTCCACTGAGTGGGGGAGACACTGCACCTCGGAGTTGGTGCACGAAGGACGGGTAAGACTATGGTAGGGAAACACTACTGTCATCTTGGAGCACCAGCTTGGTGCTGGTCTTTGTCCTGTCCTCTCACTGACGCCATCGCCTTCAATACAACCCTGAGGCAAAATGCACGATCTCAGCTTTACAGGTGAGGAAACCGAGGCTCAAGTTAAGGAAGGTCAAGATTCTCACCAAGGGCATTGTTAGCTCTCAGTCAAGACCCCTCTTTATCCTAAATGGTATTTCTTACCTCTTAGACCTTCTAGACTGTGCATCCTGGTTCACCCTCAGTCACTTTATTATTTTTTTTTAAAGTAATCTCTGCACCCAATGTGAGGCTCGAACCTGCACTCCTGAGATGGAGAATTGCACACTCTACCTATTCAGCCAGCCAGGTGCCCCCACCCTCAGTCATTTTAAATCTGTCTCCTTGTGGCTTCAGGCTCCAGGGTACCACATGCTACCAGAAGAACACCATCCAGACCATCTGCGCCCAAATATCTATGTCCGTTCTTTCCTGCGCCTGCCCCCCCAGCCTTTCCCAAGCGCTTCCTTCTGCCTGGAATGTTCTCCTTTGCCCTGCTTCCCCAACACCCCCTTCATGGCCTGGCTGATCCTTCTGTATCCGCCAGGTCTCTGCTCAATTGTCCCCTCTTTCCAGAGCACGTCCTTAGCTGTGCCCCCTCAATGTTCTCTGTCACTGGCACGTGCTATGTCTTGTAATATGTTTATGTGTTGCTCGTCTGTTGACTAAAAACAGCCCAAAGGCAGGGAGCATGTCCGATTTTTCCACTGATGTACACCCAACACCTGATGTAGAGCGTAGAGTGAGTGTGTCAGTTTTGGTTAACACACTTGGGTATGTGTGAAGCCTGGCTTTACAAAAACATTCTTTTTTTTTTAATTAAAAAAAATTTTAATGTTTACTTTTGAGAGAGAGAGAGAGAGAGCATGAGTGGGGGAGGGGCTGAGAGCGGGGGAGAGACAGAATCTGAAGCAGGCTCCAGGCTCTGAGCCATCAGCACAGAACTGACACAGGGCTCAAACTCATGACCTGTGAGATCATGACCTGAGCCAAAGTCAGACACTTAGCCAACTGAACCACTGAGGCGCCCCACTAAAACATTTTCAAACTTTTATTTAAGAAAATTTTTTTTAATGTTTTATTTATTTCTGAGAGGGAGAGAGAGAGAGCGAGCGAGCATGAGCGGGGGAGGGTCTGAGAGAGAGGGAGACACAGAATCTGAAGCAGGCTCCAGGCTCTGAGCTGTCAGCACAGAGCCCGATGCGGGGCTCGAACCCACAAACCGTGAGATCATGACTTGAGCCGAAGTCGGATGCTTGACCGACTGAGCCACTCAGGCACCCCAACATTTTCAAACTTTTATTTTTTATTTATTTTTTAAATGTTTTTTTTATTTATTTCTAGGAGAGAGAGAGAGACAGCGTGAGCAGGGGATGGTCAGAGAGAGCGGGAGACACAGACCCTGAAATAGGCTCCAGGCTCGAGCTGGCAGTCAGCACAGAGCCCGACACGGGGCTCGAACCCACGAACCACGAGATCATGACCCAAGCGAAAGTCGGACGCTTAACCGACTAAGCCACCCAGGCGCCCCCATTTTCAAACTTTTAAATCAAGCCCCCATCCCATGAAGTTGGCAGGACACACTGACCTCACCCTCCCCATCCCCCACATCTTGGGAGAAACCTTCTGCTTTGCTGACTGGGGAAGGCAAAGGGCCTGTGACAGCTTCTGGCCCCTCCCCCACTTTCTGGCCAAGACACTGCATGTCTTGCTAACCCTTTGTGCCCCCCCCCCACACCTCCCTCAGTTTCCTGAGACTTCGGCTCTCAGTGCAAAAGACAGAAAGGCTTGCAGGCTTCTGTCCTGCCCATTCTCAAAAAACAGGATTCAGAGCAAGCTGGGTGTGTCGGGGGAGTAGAGTAAAAGGACTTCTGTGTCAAAATGTCAGTCTAGCCACGAAGAATCCGTACATCCAGAGCTGAGAGGTGGGCTCCGCAGGGGTGCAACAACCTTCTGGGAGAGGCAGTGCCCTCCTGAGGTTGGGTTTGTTTCAGATCTGAGTCGAGGTTTGCCGAGGTACACCGGTTATGATGGAACCCCTGAAAATAACAGTAAATCAGAATGACATTTGTTGAGCACCTGTTCTGTGCCAAGCACTGAACTGGTAGTTTGTTTTATTTTTGTTTTAGCCTAACTCCAGCGTCAGGGCTCTTTCTCAAGCCATGTTATTGCTCTTGTAAAAATAAGGTCTTACTCATCATGAGGCCAGTCAACAGCAAATGGCACTGGGTGCTTAGCTCTGGGGAGCAGGGATGAGGGACTCTTGGCCAGAGGGAATTCTAGGCCAGTTGAAATGGCAACTGGCTCAGTCGGTAGCGCATACGAACCCACACCCTCCCACCTTCTAGAAGCTCTTCAGTCTGCTGAGTGAGGATTACAAATGCGAAGACTGGTCCATTGGCCAAGGAGTGTCAGAATCTGTCCTGGTGGTGATGAAAGCTGTTCTGGAGCTCTCTGTCTCCTTCGAATTTGCTTGGTTAGTACCCAGTTTGGCTGGAAGACTGACTTACTGTCCTTTTAAGTGCAAGACCATTCCCACTTACTTCGTGTGTGTACATTTTATCATTTTTCATAGTTTAAGTTACCCGGAGTCTTTTCAATACTGTGTCTCGTAGATTTGTAATGGTATTAAAGCTAGCTAGCATTTACTGAGCATTTACTATGCACCTGGCACTGTTTTTTAAGTGCTTTACGTGGATGAACTCGATTCATTCATTCAACAACCCCATTATTATTGCCATTTTACAGATGGGGAATCTGAGGTCCGGAGAGGGTACATAACTTGCTCAAGGTCATGTGATTGTCAGGTGGCAGAGTTGGGCTGTGAACTCAGGCCGCTTGGCTCTAGGCATCTCGTGCTTAACCACTCCCCTCTGCAGCCTCTGGGAGCAAAGATGCAATCTCCTTTAAAAATTCATCTGGAATTTCTGTTCTCACAGGACAGTTTGTGCTCATCACATGGAAAGTTCAACAGTTGCAGGAGGACATCAGGACAGGGCAGTGGGGATGGGGCCACTGTAATGTATGGGGATGAATATTACACATGAAACCAGAAGCCTCTGGGTTTCATGCTTTTTTAAAAAAGATTTTTAAAAAGTAATTTCTATACCCAACATGAAGCTGAAACAACCTCAAGATTAGGAGTCATATGCGCTACCGACTGAGCCAGCCAGGCGCCCCACCCCGGGTTCAGTCCTTGGCCATGCTGCATACAGAGCCCTGGACCATGGGCAAGTCATTTCAACTTTCTGAGCCCTTTCTCTCTCTCATGTCAAATGGGATGAAGACACTCTACCTCAGGAGGTTGCCGTGAACTAATGAGATTATGAATATTAAAGTGGTTTGTAACCAGGATGGCACTACCTACATTTAAGATAATGATGTTATTATTGTGTATCATGAAGGTTAGGGACTGGAGGTCTGCTTGGCTGGCTCAGTCAGAAGAGCATGTGGCTCTTGATTTTGGGGATCGTGAGTTTGAGCCCCATGTTGGGTATAGAGATTACTAAAGAAAAAAACATTATCTTATTTTTATTGTATTTTATTTATATATTTTTAAATTTTATTTATTTTTTTAATGTAATTTATTGTCAAATTAGCTAACATACAGTGTGTACAGTGTGCTCTTGGTTTTTGGGGTTGATTCCCGTGGTTCATTGTTTACATACAACACCCAGTCTCATCCCAACAAGTGCCCTCCTCCGTGCCCATCACCTGTTTTTCCCTCTCCCCCACCCCCCTACCCACCAACCCTTAGTTTGTTCTCTGTATTTGAGAGTCTCTTATGGTTGCCTCCCTCCCTCTGTTTGTAACTTTTTTCCCCCTTCTGTTCCCCCATGATCTTCTGTTAAGTTTCTCAAGATCCACATATGAGTTAAAATATATGATCTCTGTCTTTCTCTGACTTGCTTATTTCAATCAGCATAACACCCTCCAGTTCCATCCACGTTGCTGCAAATGGCATGATTTCATTCTTTCTCATTGCCAAGTAGTGTTCCATTGTATATATAAACGACACCTTCTTTATCTATTCATCAGTTGATGGACATTTAGGCTCTTTCTATAATTTGGCTATTGTTGAAAGTGCGGCTATAAACATTGGGGTACATGTGCCCCTATGCATCAGCACTCCTGTATCCTCTGGGTCAATTCCTAGTAATGCTATTGCTGGGTCGTAGGGTAGTTCTGTTTTTAATTTTTTGAGGAACCTCCACACTGTTTTCCAGAGGGGCTGTACCAGTTTTTATTTTTTATTTTTAAAAAGTTCATTTAAGTAATTTCTATACTCAACGTGGGGCTCAAACTCATTACCTGCAAAACCAAGAGTTGCATGCTCTTCCAACTAAGCCAGCCGGGCACCCCAAATACATAACCTTTAAAGAAAAGATTAAGGAATGGAGTTGGTGAGGAGTGACATAGTAAAAGAAGGCAGGGGCTGCCCAGACCTGCTAATAAGATGGTCATTCTCGGGGCAGCTGGGTGCCTCAGTCGGTTGAGTGTCTGGCTCTTGATTTCGGCTCAGGTCATAATTTCACAGTCATGAGACTGAACCCCATGTCGACCTCTGCGCTAGGCATGGAGCCTGCTTAAGGTTCTCTCTCTCTCGGGGCACCTGGGTGGCTCAGTTGGTTAAGCGTTCAACTCTTGATTTTGGCTCAGGTCATGATCTCATGGTTCATGAGTTCAAGCCCCGCTTTGGGCTCTGTGCTGACAGTGTGAAGTGTGCTTGGGATTCTCTCCCTTTCTCTCTGTCCATCCCCCTCTCAAATAAATAAACTTAAAAAAAGAAAAAGACACTCTTCCTTTCTTCTTACCTCTGCTCCTCCCTCATGAGTAGGGGAGCTAGCGTGCTCTTGCTCTTTCAAAGAAAAAAAAAGTCATTCTCTCATGTGCCTGCTCCCAGCTCCCTGGTATTGGTACTGCTAATGCCTGGTGCCTGCTTGGCCTGCGTCCCGGACTCAGAAACGTTTCCCTGATCCATAAGTCAGAATGCTGAGAATGATAGCTCCTCCAAACTGGAATGTGTTAAAGGAAACCATGAGTAGTAGGTGGTATTTTGGGGAGGAATGGAGAGGAATGGCGACCAGCCCTATGAGCAGAGCCTCTCTAGCAGAAGCAGCACTGCCGCCTTCCTGGACCCACATGCCTCCACTCCTGCACTCACTTCTGATTTCAGGTCTTGCAGAGGCCAGTCTGCTTGGTGGAACCCAGGTTACGTCTGTATCCTAGCTGCAAGGGAGTCTGGCAAGGGGCACTCGGCTTCGACCTTGGAGAGACTGTACTCGTGGGAAACGACCAAAATGTAGAGGGTCTGCAAGGATTTGGGTGGCCACAGAGGACAAATACCCACTACCTCAGGCTAGTTCCCATCGTGCCTGATCCCAAGACTGCGATTCCAGGGAATGGCTAGGGGAGGAGCCCACCCCTGAGGGCTCATGTGTCCGCATCTGGGGGTGTGGTGGGGTGGCTCCTGAGCTCTTGGACGTACAGGACAGGCCGTGGTGGTGGCACATGTGTCAGACAAGCTTTCTGGGCCTCAGCATGTGGGGGAGGGGGCGGGCATTCAAGTCAGTCCGGGCTCAGGAGCAGGGTGCCCAGTGGGGTACTCTGACTTTGGTCACCTGTCCTGTTGCCTTTCTCTCTCTCACACAGTGACCATTCTTTGTGTATGCAAGAAGCACTTGTTGCAGGAATAAAGACCCCACTGGGAACATTGTGTTGGGGACTGACGATTACAAGTGCGGGAGAACACAATGGGAAAAGCCTCCCGGAGGCCAAGACATCTGAGGTGGGAGAAATGGAAGCATTCCCTGATGTCTGGTGGGATGAGTTGGCATGAAACAACTGGTGGCTGGCAGAATTTCCTCCAAACTTGGATACCAAGTCTGTAGCCTAGAAGCCGGGGACCAGGGCCATGAGGAGGACAGGGGGTCGGAGGTCGACTCAACAGAGCCCTTTGCAATGTTCCCGACTGGGAAAGGCTCCAAGGCTCTTGGATATCTCTAAGGAGGTGAGGGTCCTGTGCAAACAATCCTCAAGATAGAGACTTGGGACCGAGTCACCAGGCTCAGAGTACAAAGGTTTGGGATGGCGCGTTGGTGTGTTAGGGATTTAGCTCAGAGTTCTAGTGACTGGAAGTCTGAGATCAAGATGTCAGCACAGCTATGTTCCCTCTTGGAAATGCTAGAGAAGCATCAGTTCCAGGCCCCTCTCCCAGCTTCTGGTAGCTCCTTGGCTTGTGGTGTCCAACTCCATCCTCACATGGTGTCCTTCCTGAGTGCAGGTCTGTGTCCAAATCTTCCCCTTTCATGACAACACCAGTCATATTGGAAAAGGAGCCCACCCTACCCCAGTGTGACTATACTGTTTCCATATAAGGTCACCTTCAGAGGTGCCCAGGATTAGGACTTCAACATATAAATTTGGCGGGGACACAATTCAGTCCATGACAGATGGGTGTCACACCCCGAGTTCCGGGGCACAGTTCTGCACACTCCACTTCCGCACTGCTGACTCACACCGGCGTCTTGTTCCATGGTCTCGACGCCCGCTCTGTGAGATGGGGAGGCCGAGCACATTTCTTTCAGTGTAAGAGGCTGGGGGCAGTTAAATGGCTGCGATTCCGACAGTCACCCTGTACACACTCCTGCTCCCGGTTGTGACCATGGCACGGTGATAAGCCTCCCTGTAGCTCTGCTGTGGGAAGGCTGAAATGAGTTTGGAGAGGGTCTAGTGCAGTGCAAAGCCAAGTGGGTGTTCACAGACCTTAGCAGCCCTCCCCTCTTCCCTTGTGTGGCTCTCAGGGTAGAACATCTCCTGGGTTGAGCAGAGAACCAGCCGAGGGCAGGGGTGGGAGAGGGTATATAACATGCCCAAGGTCACAGGGTTAAACCTCCTTCTCATGTAGAGCACCATCCTGTCCAGCACCCTGTCCCCCATACCCTTTCTTTGCAGGGCTCTCCTGGGCTGGCTCACCTTCTGCCCATCGGCTCCTTTGTGTTCTGCCCCCACATCCCCTTCTGTTTTCCCAAAGATTTGGGAGTGGCTGCACTATGTCTTCAACACATATTATTCAGAGGCTGTTATCGATGTAGCCTGGTACTGGGTGCCCATCTTCAGCCAGACACCAGAGGATCAAATTGGGATCTAGCAGTTCCTTCCAAAGACCTTTGACCTTGGAAAAGGAAGATACGACCTTGGAAAAGAAAACGTGACCTCAGGGAGCAGGGGTAGGGAGGGGTGGGGAGCTGTGGCAACTGGGCTACAGAATCTTAGAGCTGGACGGAACCCTGGAATACTCCTACTCCAGGCCACAAAGGGGGAAACCTGGGAGGGGAGGTGATGTGCCAAGGTCAAATGTTGGGTGGTGCCTTGTGGCAGAAGCCAGGCATCTGAGGCTATATTGGGACCAAAGTGGGGATCTGAGGGTTGCTTTCCAGTGTCTGCGAGCCCAGTTCCCAAGGTTGGAGGGGCTTGTGTTTGTGCAGGGGTAGCCTCCAGGGCTCCTGAGGGGAGGGAGGGGAGGCTAAAAGCAAAGTGGGGGAGCGATCTGGGGATTGTGGGAATGTAGGGCCGTGCACCCGCCCCCGGCCATGCGTGGGGCGCCGGGAGAAGGGGCTGGCGGGCAGGGTGGGTCCTGCGGGGGCCCGC
>NW_027536464.1:5164936-5175301 GCF_008692635.1 Crocuta crocuta
TCCTCAGAGCTCCCCACTAGGCCCCCGCAGCGCCCCCTTCTTCTCAGCCGGGTCACGGGTCCCTCAGTGAGCGAGGCTCCCAAGTCGCCTCCCCGGCCATGGCCAACGGAGTGATCCCGCCGCCCGGGGGCGCCTCCCCCCTACCCCAGGTGACTGTCGCGCGTGGGGGTGGGAGAAGACGGGAGGGACCCCAAAGAAGAGAGGGGAGTCCTCTGGCCGACCTTGGGACCCTCAAATCCAGGGATGGAGCTGGGCTGGAGGGTATGGGGTAAGGAAGAAGGGGGTTTTGGTATTTTTCAGTTCTATTGCACCCTCTTCTCCCAAGCCCTGGGAGCCTGGGATGCTGACCCAAGCCTGGGGCGCAGGGAGAAGGGATGGTTGAAGATGGAGCACGCTGGTCTCCCCCGCCCGCAGCCAGGGCTTGGAGTTGGGGAGGATGTGGGGCCATCATGGGTCAAGGGTCCTTAGGAGAAGCTGTGTGAGCCTGCAGGTCCGAGTGCCCTTGGAGGAGCCCCCTCTGAGTCCAGACCTGGAGGAGGAGGATGATGACTTGGGCAAGACCTTGGCCGTGAGCAGGTTTGGGGACCTCATCAGCAAGCCCCCGGCCTGGGACCCTGAGAAGCCCAGCCGCAGCTACAGCGAGCGGGACTTTGAGTGTGGGTAGCCTGGGGACCCCTAGTGTGGCCGCCCTCACCATCACCTTCATTGCCACCATCACCGTGCTCACCACTGGCTTGGTCACCCAGTGCCATCTTGTGCCGGACGCTGTGCTGGACGCTGTGCTGGGCCACCATGCCATGTTAAGTCATCCTGCCTCACTCACCCATCGCCTGTCCACCTTCCGGGGGAGCCGGGCCCCAGACGCAGGGGAGACATAGGGAGAAGGGCCTGAGGCCTCCCTCCGTGACCTTCATCTTCCCCAAGGCTCTGCCATACCTCTGGCCCTGCTCTCTTCTCTCTGCCTCTCCCCCTTTGCTGTATCGTGTCCTCCTATTTCCCCGACCCCCCCTTCACGACCCTTATGCCCATTCCCCCCGCTCTGCCAGGCCTTACCCATGGACACAGGTGTCGGGGGGAGCCTGGCTCTCGAGGAAGGACTAGGGTGCCCTTGTTTGAGGCCCTGAGCTAGAATAAGGTGTGTGCCCCTAGGGTGGTGAGGGGCCCTCTTCTGCTGTTGGGGACCCCAACCGGCTCTCCTGCACCCCCAGTTCACCGGCACACATCCCACCACACCCACCACCCGCTCTCGGCGCGCCTGCCTCCGCCCCACAAACTGCGGCGACTGCCCCCCACCTCTGCCCGGCAGACCAGGAGGAGGAGGAAGAAGGAGAAGACCTCTGCTCCCCCCTCTGAGGGGACCCCTCCCATCCAGGAGGAGGGGGGAGCCGGAGTGGAGGAAGAGGAGGAGGAGGAGGAGGAGGAAGAGGAAGGGGAATCTGAGGTGGAACCTGTGGAGCCCCCACCGGCAGGGTCCCCGCAGAAAGCAAAGGTACGCGGGGCTGCTCCCGAAGGAGTGCCGACTCCTCAGGGAGGGGTGCCGAGAGGAGAGGACGGGAGGTGCAGCAGAGGGGGCCCGGCTGCCTGGGCGTGGCAGAATCGGGCGGAGGGTGTTGGGGGCTGAGTCTGGGCAGGGACCCAGCCACTCCGCTTTGTCCACAGTTCTCCATCGGGAGCGACGAGGATGACAGTCCCGGCCTGTCCGGGAGGGCTGCCTTCACCAAGCCCCTGCCCTCGGTGGGCCCTTGCTCTGACAAGAGCCCCCAGCAGTCAGTCAGGTACTGGCATCCAGCCCAGAGCAGGTCCCAGGCTCCCTCCGGACCCTGGGGACCGTCCCCAGCTCTGACCCCAGAGAAGAGGGGAGGAGAGGAGAGGGGGTGGAGGAGGCGGGGAGGGGCACCCTGCCTCTCTGTCCACATGACTGACAGAGAGAGAAGGTGTCACTAGAAAGGACAGGGCTTGAGGGGGAAGGACAGAGAGGAAGGGGAGGACCGGTGTGGCGGGGGCAGGGAGCTGGACATGAACGTCCTTCTCTGCCCAGAAGGAGTGTGTGTCTAGTGCCCGGGGGGCGATTCCAGGCCCCACCCCAAACTGGGGGAGGGCAAAGGAACCCCCTAACCTGGCCCGTCTCCACCATGGTTCCGTGTCAAGTCCAAGGCTGCCATGGTACCTCCTCAGCTCCCCGAGCCCCCGGGCCCGGGCCTCCCGAGTCACTGGGGAGAAGAGCCGGCCCTGGAGCCCGTCGGCCAGCTATGACCTTCGGGAGCGGCTGTGCCCAGGCAGTGCCCTGGGCAGCCCAGGTGGCCCGGAGCAGCAGGTGCCCACCGACGAGGCAGAGGCCCAGATGCTGGGCTCCGCGGACCTGGACGACATGAAGAGTGAGTGACACCCTGGGGTGGCACACCCCCACGGGCGCCTCGCCCGTGAAGAACCTTGGAGAAGCGCTGTGCTCTCCCCAGGCCAGCGCTGGGTCCCCTCAGCAGTATCCCTGTCTGCTGGAATGTGGCCAGGGACAGGGAGCTCACTACCTCAACAAGCCACCTCTCTGGGTTGCCAGAGATTTCCCTTCACGACACCTCTGTCCTTCTGTCCTGATTCTGTCCTCTGAGTCACCCCCTGAATAAGGCAGCCCCTCTTCCACGTGGCATTTGGAGATACTACATCCCCCCTCCCCCAAGGCCTGTCTTCTTATCTTCTTTTTGGCCCCTTCACACCGGCCCCCTGAGTGTGAGCCACTCTTCTGGGTCCTGCTTTTCCCTACATCAGGGGCCCCATACTTGTCACGCCACCGCTGGCCCAGCCTGGCCGTGATCTCGGCACATTCCTTCCATCTTATCAACGCCCTGGTTTCTGTGCCACCTGTCATCACCCGCGGGGCTCTGTGCCCGGGCCAGGGGCGTCACTGACCCCACCTCCCTCCCCCTCGGAACCACAGTGTGTGGGCGTGGGTGGGAGGGAGGGCTTTGAGCTCAGTACNCTCAGGGTGGGGGCCAGAAGCAGCAGGGAGCAGGCCCAGGGCTGTGGGGAGTCAGGAGGCTCTGGGTGGGTGAGGAACACTGGTCCAGGCTTCCACCTTTTAGGAGAGCCAGGGCTCTGAGAGGGAGCAGGGGCCAAGGGCTCGGCCCCCAGGGGGAATGATGAGCCTGCGGGAGGAGGTCACAGAGCCCAACAGGGCACCAAGCCCTTGGCCTGGGGACGCTGAGGGCCGGGGCCCTGGCATGGCCCCGGCCCCCAGCACTCGAGACTCGCTGGCCTCAGAGGACTTGGAGATGTTGGTGCTGGACCTTGACGACTGTGACCCGTGGGCACCCACCCAGGGCCAGCTGAGCCCCGTGGCAGGGGGAGCAGCTTGTGAGTAACAGGGCAGCTGGCCTTTCCACAGCTGCTGGCCCAGAGGGGCGAGCAGGGAGGAAGGGACAGAGCTCAGCTCGAGTCTGCCAGATGTGTGTATCCACGGGGGAGACATGGGTGCTGAGAGAGGGCATGGGGACAGTGTTGGGTGCCTGGTGACTTGCTACAGGTCACAGCACCCCAGAGAGAGAGGCAGTGGCCATGGGGAGGGTAGGCAGCTGGGAGTGTGGACTGAGCCGGGGTCTGCCTTTTTACTGTGGTTTGGACAGGGCTTCCCTGTGTTACTTTGGGCTAGTCCGTCCCCCTTTCTGGGCTTCACTGTCTTTGTCTGTGCATGGCCATGCTGGACTATGTGGATGTGTGGACATGGCCCCTGGGCAACCGTGGCACCCACCAAGTGGACGGGCTGGGCAGAGCTCGGGGCCGGAGGGGTTGGCTATGACCGTGAGGCCCGAGCTGGACCCCCGGGACCACCAAGCCTGCCTTGTCTGCAGGTCACCGGTTGGAGGACAACCCCGGCATGCGGCGTCACCTAGTGAAGAAGCCGTCGCGCTCGCAGGGTGGGAGGGGCAGCCCCGGTGGCTTGGCGCCCATCTTGCGCAGGAAGAAGAAGAAGAAGAAGATGGATCGGAGGCCCCATGAGGTACAGGGCCCGTGGCTTCCTCTCCCCTCTCCTCCCCCAGAGCCCCCTTTTCCCTCCTCCCTGCACTGTCTGGGTGCCATGTCTCCGAGACCCCCATCCCACCTGGCGGCCCCCCGACCCTCACCTTGGCGTCTGCCTCAGGTGTTTGTGGAGCTCAATGAGCTGACGCTGGACCGCAGCCAGGAGCCCCACTGGCGGGAGACGGCGCGCTGGATCAAGTTTGAGGAGGATGTGGAGGAAGAGACAGAGCGCTGGGGGAAGCCCCACGTGGCCTCGCTCTCCTTCCGCAGCCTTCTGGAGCTCCGGAGGACCATCGCCCATGGTAGGGGCCCTGCAGGCCTGGCCCTGGGGTGCATGCCCTCTTTGCAGAGTGTGGAGTTTGGCTGGCAGCAGGCTGTCCAGCTCTTGGGGACCCCTCCCTGGAGTCCTGGGCCCAGGCAAGGTCTGGCTGCCACTCTGGAGGTGTGGAAGCTAACTGCTTGTGTAGCCGTAAGCTCCAAGGGGCAGGGCTGGGCGCTGGTATCTGGCATGGAGCCTGGGCCGCTGCAGGCCGTAGTCCACATGCAGGAGACCCCCAGGTAGCCCCCTCCCTGGGTTTGGAGGGGCCGTCCCTTGCTCTTGCATTCCCTTTGCACATCCCGCTCTCCGGCTCGGCAGGGCCACCTGGAACTGTGGGCATCGGGAGCTGGGCTCACCTGGCATGTTGGCCTGCCTCCGGGGAGCAGGACAGCTGGGGCGGGGTTTCCTCTTTGACGGGACCCTACCCCCTTCCCCGACTGTGCCCCCAGGGGCTGCCCTCCTGGACCTGGAGCAGACCACCCTGCCGGGCATCGCACACCTCGTGGTAGAGACCATGATCGTGTCGGACCAGATCCGTCCCGAGGACAGGGCCAGTGTCCTGCGCACCCTCCTTCTGAAACACAGGTGCTGGAGGGGGTGGGGGGGGTGCCTATGAGGGGGCCTTCTAGGTCAGCTGCTCTTCCAGAAGCACAGACTCACCTGTGTGGCTTTCCAGCCTCTGCTTGGATAGCCCGAGTGACAGGGAGCTTACTCCTCATTCATCTTTGGGCAGCACCAGCCATTAGAAGGTTCTTTCTTTAAAAAAAAATTGTTTTTTAATGTTTTATTTATTTCTGAGAGAGAGAGAGAGACAGCATGAGCTGGGGAGGGCCAGAGAGAGAGGGAGACACAGAATCTGAAGCAGGTTCCAGGCCCTGAGCTGTCAGCACAAAGCCTGATGCGGGGCTCGAACCTGCAAACCGTGAGATCCTGACCTGAGCTGAAGTCCCACGCTTAACTGACTGAGAGCCACCCAGGCGCCCCCCACTGACCTTTTATTTCTCATTTCTTCATGACCTCAGCCCACTAAGGGCATCTCCTCTTAACCTGCCTTACCCCCTCTTCACAGCCATCCCAATGATGATAAGGACAGTGGCTTCTTTCCCCGAAACCCATCCAGCTCCAGCGTGAACTCGGTCCTGGGGAATCATCACCCAACCCCCAGCCATGGCCCCGACGGGGCAGTGCCTACCATGGCTGAGGACGTGGGCGAGCCGGCCCCTCTCTGGCCTCATGACCCAGATGCCAAGGAGGTCAGTCGCCTTGCTCTGACCTAGGCTGGGGGACTGAGAGGGCTTCTGGTTTCACACCGGAGGCCACTGAGGGCTCCATTGAGTGGGTCTGGAAGGCTGGATGCCCGGTACCACGGGAGGCATGTGGTGGGGGGTGGGGTGGGAGGGTCTCTGGNAGGGCCCCTGCCCTGCAGAAATGGTGTCTAAATGGGATGGTGTGGCAGACTTCTGGGAGCCATTTAAGCAAGATAAGGCTGGGGTGGTTGTAGGCCGCTTGGAGGAGGGGTCCACAGCCCAGGTAGTCCCTCTGCTGGCCTGGGAGGGACGACACGGGGCCCAGGTCTAGGGGTTTGAGGACAGAGTCCTGAAGCAAGGGATGGGAGGGCCTGCCACGGCCTCCGGTCAGGGTCCCAGCCCTATTCCAGTTCTGCGTCCTCAGAAGCCCCTCCACATGCCTGGGGGAGACGGTCACCGGGGAAAAAGCCTGAAGCTGCTGGAGAAAATCCCCGAAGACGCTGAGGCCACTGTTGTGCTTGTGGGTAAGGAGGGTGGGGGGCCTGGGGTTACTGAGTGTGTGGGCGTTCTTCCACTGGGGTCTGCTGGTCCTGTGCTCTGGCCTGCAGGCCACCTCTTCCATCCCTGGCCAGGCCCCCAACTTGTCCCTGCTTTTCCTGACAGCCTCTCTTGCCGCGAGCTCTTTCTTTCTCAATCCTCTGCCTGCCTCCTCTTCAGTTTTCTGCTTTCTTGGACTGCCAAGAAATTTAATTTCTTGTGGGAATTAAAAAGGAGCACTCCTTCCTGAAGACGGTGAACGTTTCATCTCTTGATGAATCATAGTAAACATATAAACATATAAACGAATAGGGTTTCTTTAGATTGGGGTTTCTTTGTGCAGCTTACAACGTGCTCAACTGTACGTGACGGCCCCAGATGTTTTCTTTAGGGCCAGCCTGGACTGATCCTCTTTGCCCAGTGGCCTGTGCCTTACTCTCCATCCCCCCCGCCCCCCCAGGCTGTGTGCCTTTCTTGGAGCAGCCAGCGGCAGCTTTTGTGCGACTGAATGAGGCCGTGCTCTTGGAGTCTGTGCTTGAGGTCCCGGTGCCCGTTCGCTTCCTCTTTGTGATGCTGGGTCCCAGCCACACCAGCACTGACTATCACGAGCTTGGGCGCTCCATTGCCACCCTCATGTCTGACAAGGTGGGTCCCGCGGACCCTGGGCTGGGTGCTCTAGGCCTGTTCCCCTGAGCCCTACTTTTCCCCGGTCTCTCCCTGCCTGTGGTGTTGCTCATGGAGGCCCTTCTGGGTGGAGGCAGTGCTCTGGAGTGGTAGTGGAGGGAGCTGTGGGCCGAGGGGAGAAGAGGGAGCCCTGGGCTGGGCCGTAGGAAGGGGAGGTGGCTGAAGGAGGAGAAAGTTCTGGATGTGTCATGACACTTGAAGGGGAGGGCTGGAGATGTCGGTCTTTGCCGTGGCTTCTCCTCGGCTTGGACAGGAAGGTCCTCTAGCCAGGGGTGCCGTTGGAGTCCATACTGACCAGCCTGTAGAGTGTGGCTACTCTCCAGTCAGAATGGTTTGGGGGCCCCTGCTATGCCAAGCGTTGCCCCTTTAGTTCTTGTGTTGTGGAAAACTCTCAAAGCTCCTAGGGGAATAGAAAGCACTCGGAGGTTCAGGGTTGTGGCCGGCCTGTCAAACATGACTCCGCAGTTTGACAGTCGAACTGGACATGTAGACGTGGCCAGACATCCACCCTGCCTCTGGCTCTGTGACGGCCGGACACCTCCTCCCTGGAGCCCTCCCAGGGGCACTCTGGGAGGCTCAGCCCTTGCCTCTCCTGCCCGCAGCTGTTTCATGAGGCTGCCTACCAGGCGGATGACCGGCAGGACCTCCTGAGTGCCATCAGCGAGTTCCTGGACGGCAGCATCGTGATCCCCCCATCTGAGGTGGAGGGCCGTGACCTGCTGCGTTCTGTAGCCGCCTTCCAGCGCGAGCTGCTGAGGAAGCGGCGGGAGCGTGAACAGACCAAAGTGGAGATGACTACCCAGGGAAGCTTTGTGGCCCCTGGGAAAGGTCAGACCCTTTGGGGCCCGTCCCCTACCTGCCCACAGCCCCTAAGGTCACGACCCCAGCCTGCCCTGACTCCCTAACTCCGGCATGCCAGCTTCCGGCCCCTGGTGGGGAGGGCTGAGCCCAGCGACCCCCTTTGGGAGAGGGTGGTCTGTGCTCCAGCAGCCCCATGTTCCCCCAGAGCTGTCTGTGGAGTTGGGGGGCTCTGAGGCGACCCCTGAAGATGACCCCCTGCTGCGGACTGGCTCGGTGTTCGGGGGGCTCGTGCGGGATGTGAAGCGTCGGTACCCGCACTACCCCAGTGACCTGCGAGATGCCCTGCACTCCCAGTGCGTGGCGGCCGTGCTGTTCATCTACTTCGCTGCCCTCAGCCCTGCCATCACCTTCGGGGGGCTGCTAGGTGAGGGGGAGGGGAGGCAGGGCGAGGCGGCCCAGTGTCACCTTCGTGGGCTGTGGTCAGGGGAGCCCAGGGATCACTCTTGCCGGGGGCTGTGAAGTGAGAGAGGGGGTGGGAGGGGTACAAGGGGTGAGGGAGGCTGTGAGTGCCCCAGGGGTGCTGGGGGTGAGGGGTCTGGGCTCTGTCCTAGTTGGGTCCCCAGGTCAGGGTAAGCTAGATGAAGAGGAGGGGCCGGGTCCACAGAGCCAGGCCAGGGCCCTCCCGCTGACCCCCGCCCTCACCAGGGGAGAAGACCGAGGGCCTGATGGGCGTGTCCGAGCTGATTGTGTCCACCGCGGTGCTTGGTGTCCTCTTCTCTCTGCTGGGGGCCCAGCCGCTGCTCGTGGTCGGCTTCTCCGGGCCGTTGCTGGTGTTCGAAGAAGCCTTCTTCAAGGTGACAGCGCTACCCTGCCCCTCCCCAAGGATCACTTTCCAGTCCCCTGTCCCTCAGCCCAGGCGATGGGTCCCTGTGGTGTCTCCCCTCTCACCCCTTTGGAGCTCACTCCCTCCCCCGGCCATCCCGTGGGGCCCCCGGGGGGTCTCTGACCGCCGTGGGTAACCGCACCTCCCTCCTGGCCCCCAGTTCTGCCGAGCCCAGGACCTGGAGTACCTCACCGGCCGGGTGTGGGTTGGCCTCTGGCTGGTGGTCTTTGTCCTCGCCCTGGTGGCCGCTGAAGGCAGCTTCCTGGTCCGCTATATCTCACCTTTCACCCAGGAGATCTTCGCCTTCCTCATCTCGCTTATTTTCATCTACGAGACCTTCCACAAGCTCTACAAGGTGGAGGTCCAGAGAGGTCTTGGGGGCCCAGGCGTAGGTGGGGGCTGGGGAGGAGAGCATGGAAGGGAGCACATGGAGCCCTGGGAGCAGAGGGGACAGGGAGGAGGGCTCCGTTGGGTGTGGGAGTGGGGGGCTGTGACACTGGGCTGGGTCAGAGCCGAAGGGCAGGGAGCCACGCCAGAGGGTACAGGTTAGAATTCCAGCGGGGTTCAACCAGTATGTGATGGAGTGGGGCACCGTCGACACTATGGGGCTCCTTTTGCAGAGGAGTGTGTGTGTGTGTGTGTGTGTGCGCGCGTGTGCGTGCGCGTGTGTGTGTGTGTGTATGTGTGTGTGTGTGTGATGTAGCTGGGTGCCCTGTGATGCTGTTGGTGGTCAGGTGTGTGACGAGCCAGCCTTCTCCCTCACAGCTGTATGAACTCAGCGGGGAATAAAATCAGGGTCACCTGCCCAGGTAAGTGCTAGGGTAACCTTGTAACCCACACAGGTGTTCACGGAGCATCCGCTGCTGCCCTTCTACCCTCCTGAGGGGGCGCTGGAGGCCGGGCTAGACCTGAACGGGAGCACCCTGCCCCCCACCGAGGGGCCGCCCGGCCCCAGGAACCAGCCCAACACTGCTCTGCTGTCCCTCATCCTCATGCTCGGGACCTTCCTCATTGCCTTCTTCCTCCGAAAGTTCAGGAACAGCCGCTTCTTGGGTGGCAAGGTGCGTAGCTGAGGAGTGGGGAGCCCCGTGGGTCCCCTCCCCCCAGGCTCCTGCTGTCACTGCCAGTCTCTGCTCCGAGAGGGGCTTCCCCCTCGTCCCGGTCAACCCACGGACCTAAACCAAATCTGTGCAGTCCCTTCCCCGCCAGAAACTTCAGAGAAATTGAATCAGGCGAGGAGTGCCCTCTTGAGCTGGGCGGCAACCTTGGGATTTGGAGGGTCAGGTCCCAGGACTTCAGGCTCCAGCTCAGACCCAAGAGAGCAGGAGTAACAAGCCCTCACGTTCGTCTCCCGACCCTCATGTCCACCTTCTGCTCCTTTCCCCCGTTGGCGCCTCTCTCCAGGCTCGCCGCATCATTGGGGATTTTGGCATCCCCATTTCCATTCTGGTGATGGTCCTAGTGGATTACTCTATCACAGACACCTACACACAGGTGAGCGAGCCCCCCCACCCCCCGGGAGGGGATTCTCACCCCAGAGTCTTGCGAGGGAGGCCACGACATGTTCCCATTGCTGCAGTGGCCACGCTCAGGGGTGGAACTCAGCTTTCCTAGTGACATGGTGACTGCTGGGGCCGCTCTGGGGTGGGCGGGCTGGGGGCCACTGAGGACGCCAGCCAGGGGCGGGGTCTGAGGCTATGTGTGACCTTGTGCCAAGACTCCTGGAGCAGATGATGGGCTGGGGGGCAGCTGACAGGTGTCCCTGGGCCTCAGGGAGAAAAGATGTCATTCTCTGTCTTTTACCAGACCTTTTGGAAGATGGAAAACTGATTTCCCCAAAACCTGTTCACATCCAGGTTTCCTAGAGTCCTGGGACCAGGAAT
>NW_027536464.1:5175338-5184059 GCF_008692635.1 Crocuta crocuta
GGGGGGGGGGGGGCAGCTGCCAGCTTGTGGGGTGCTTAGCATGGGGAGGCCGTGTCCCTGAACCCTGTCTTCCTTCCTGCCGTGCAGAAGCTGACGGTGCCCACAGGGCTCTCAGTGACATCCCCCCATAAGCGCACGTGGTTCATCCCACCCCTGGGCAGTGCCCGTCCCTTCCCGCCCTGGATGATGGTGGCGGCTGCTGTCCCTGCTCTCCTGGTCCTCATCCTGATCTTCATGGAGACGCAAATCACTGCGTGAGAGGGCTGGGGGACCCTGGGTGGGGGAGGTTGGGGAGGGGGGGGAAGAAATGGGATTGGTGGCAAGGGGGGGGCACGCGGGCCTGGGCACAGTTTCCCTCCAGCACTGGGACATGATACCCAGCTGTCTGCATCGCCATTTGCGAGGTGGCACTTGGCAATCCTCACGCCACTCTGGCAGTATGTTCTCTCACCCAGTGATGCTCACATGTGTCTCGTTTGGGTTAAACTGCAACGTGGTGAGACCTGGCATCTGGCTTTTGTGGTGTTTTAAGCATCCATGATGTGAGATCTTAGCTCAGATTTGCTTAGATGTGAGAACATCACTTTGGGGACTTGAGAGAGGAAACTGGCAGGTCCTGGGGAGAGCGTGGCTCTGCCCGTCCTTGCCCCACAACGGTGCTGCTCCTGCCGCGCGTGCCTGGCCCTGCGGCTGCCCTGCCCCCCTGGCCGCTCACCCCCTGCTTCCCATCCTGTCCCTGCAGGCTCATTGTCAGCCAGAAGGCTCGGAGGCTGCTCAAGGGCTCTGGCTTCCACCTCGATCTGCTCCTGATTGGCTCGCTGGGCGGGCTCTGTGGGCTGTTTGGGCTGCCCTGGCTCACGGCTGCCACGGTCCGCTCGGTCACTCACGTGAATGCACTGACTGTTATGCGCACTGCCATCGCCCCTGGCGACAAGCCCCAGATCCAGGAGGTGCGGGAGCAGCGGGTCACTGGAGTGCTCATCGCCAGCCTCGTGGGTGAGAGCGCCCACCTTTCAAGGCCCCCACCTCCCCCCACCCCCGGACTTGCCTTCTTGGACCCTGTGCCCTTAAACCCGCTCTCTGTCCCAGGCTAGACCCAGGTACCTTCCGAGTCTCCGAAAGCATCCTGTCTAGCACCCCACTGTGACCCCAACCTGCCTCTTAATAGTCTATGAGCCTTTTTACCCTGAGCCTTTTCCTGGTTCTCTGTCCCGCTCCGTCTTCTCTTGTTTGTAGTGGCGAGGCCCAGCTGATCCCCTCTCCACCGGGCCCGTCCAGCCTCGTGGCGGCCGTCCGAGGGGTCAGGTAGGTCTGTGTCACCTCCTCCAGGCCTGTCCATCGTCATGGGGGCTGTGCTGCGCCGGATCCCGCTGGCTGTGCTCTTTGGGATTTTCCTGTACATGGGGGTCACGTCACTGTCTGGCATCCAGCTGTCCCAGCGTCTGTTGCTTATCCTCATGCCGGCCAAACACCACCCTGAACAACCCTATGTGACCAAGGTAGGGCCAGGAAGCCAGAGCGGGGGAGGAGGGCTGGTGGGGAGGGGCGGGGCAGGGACTCCTGGGCTGGAGATGGACAGGGTCAGCCGGGGCCCGGGGAGCTGGGTCCCCGGAGATGTGGGCGGGAGCACTGGGGGCGGGGGGCGCACGGTGAGACTCGAGGCCCGTTCCCCAGGTGAAGACGTGGCGGATGCACCTGTTCACCTGCATCCAGCTGGGCTGCATCGCGCTGCTCTGGGTCGTCAAGTCCACGGCGGCCTCCCTCGCCTTTCCCTTCCTGCTGCTGCTCACGGTGCCTCTGAGGCGTTGCCTTCTGCCCCGGCTCTTCCAGGACAGGGAGCTGCAGGCGGTAAGGGGCGCTGTGCAGGGTGCTCTGAGGGCGGCTGGGCCCTGGGGTTGGGGCATCCTGGGTTCCAGCCTCTCCTGTGCCACCTGCTAGTTGCGTGACCCGAGGCAAGTTGCCTGACCTCCTGGAATCTTATTTCCAGCCGGATAAAAGGGCTGATGATGGAGTCTTCTTTAGAGGAGTGTTGTGATCCAGGACCAATCCAGGTAGAGCACGGAGTATGATGGTTCGGTGTGAAATCAGCCCAGGACCACAGCAGACAGCTGTGCCGCTTGTGTCCCAGACAGAAGCCCACAGCTGAGGGACAGGTGGGGGTGGAGTGGCACCGAAACTCCTCCTGAGCTCTGTGTTTGTCCAGGTAGAGGAAGGGACATCGGTTTGAAAATCACCCACCCAAACGCGGTGTCTGGAGGTAACGCAGGAGCCAGGATTGGCCCCTGGAAAATACTTGAGATGCAGTAGCTGCTGTCACCATGACCATTATCAGGAGCCGGTGACCTGAGGGCTTTGGCCAGAGGGAAGTGCTTCAGGCTGGGGTCACGATCCCTGCAGTCAGCAAGGCCTGGGAAGGGCTGGGCTGCTGGCTGGAGGCGTTGCTGGGGACTAGGAGAGCACCAGCCGCTCCCCTGCCTCTCCCAACCTTCTCCCTCCTGCAGCTGGATGCTGAGGACGCTGAACCGAACTTTGACGAGGATGGTCAGGACGAGTACAACGAGTTGCACATGCCAGTGTGATCCTCAGCGTGGTGCCCCTCCGAGACCCCGATACCGTAGTGATCGGCACCTGGGCCCCAGTTGGAGCCCAGCCCCAGAGCCCAGCGGGCTCCTCGCAACCCAGAGACGTGCCTGGAGCCACTAGTGCCACGGCCAGAGTGGCCTGCTGACTCTGCCCAGGGCACTGACCTTGGCTCACCCAGGCCCTTTCACAGACCAGACCGGCACAGGCTTTGAGCTCATTATAACCACACTCCTTGTCTCGTGTCTGCCTCACTTTCTTGGTTCCATCTCTGGCCTCTCAGGTCATACTTATCCGACTGGAATTGGAAGAATTCTGTTTTCAAGGTCATCAAAACCAGGGAGAGTTTTGAGGCGAGGACAGAATTCTTGGGGGAACGGGAGAGAATCAAGATCACAGAAGGTCAGAGCTGGACCTTATCATCACCCCCTTGGGCCCTCTCAAGTTCAGCGGAGGAAGGAGCAGGAGGCTCAAGGTCTGGCTCAAGGTCACCTACGGCTGATCTAACAACCCCTGCTTAGAAGGGGGAGGGTGGGAAAGGGGAAAGGGAAGAGGTTGCTTTAGCCACTAGAGAAAGCAGAGTGTTCCCAGTGGCTTTGGGGCTGTAGAGGGAAATAGAGAATGTTTATCTTCTTTTCCTGATCCCTGGCATTCCGAGGGGACAGTAGCCCAATCCCCTAGACGCCAGGGTGGTGCTGGATTTGGGGTCCCTGGACCATTTTAGAGTCTCACGGCTTAAAAGAGTGGCAGTTGGGGATTCCTGAGGCCACTCCTTGTGCAACAGTCTGTTATGCCAGAAATAACCTGTGAGGCCTTGAAGAGGGTGCAAACTGGGAGCCCATTGCGTCACAGTAGCTAGGCAACCAGTGGCGTTTACGAAGCAGGTCGGCCCGGTATCGCCCCCTGGTGGGCATTCTCTCACAGTGCAGGCTCCGTCCCAACCCGGCAGGAGCAGCACTGCCATCTGGTGGACTCGCCGGATCTCGTGGTCTCTCCCAGGCAAGCGCATTCTGTGGCTCTCTGGGAGACCTGGAGAGGGGCCCGGGAGGGTACGTGGACTTCCACAGCACCCCCCCTGCCCCCGCCCCGCCCCGGGTGGCTCTGAGCATCCCGAGCTGGGCTCCCGTAGCCCCACCTTAGCTGGCCTTGCTGCTTCCTTATCCTTTTCCTAGTTTCCTCCCTAGTGTTCAGGCCAGCAGCGAGAGCCCTGAAACTGGTCAGCAGAGAGGGGACAGGCCGCGGGGAGGCTGTTTGTCGTGTTCATAGGGAAAAGATGCGCGCTTCCAGATGTCCTAGATGGTCTTTCGGGTTTAAGCATTTCAGTCCAGCCGGCCCCTTTGGTTTCTGGCGACACCCTGGCCTCTAACTTCATCTGGCCTTTGACTGGCTCCCTTGGCCTACGTGAAGACAAAATCCCTTTTCCCCGAAGTTGGCCAAGTCCTGGTGGAGTTTCAGAGGGACTGTGCCAGGAGCAAAGTGAAGGTCAAATGCAAAAACCCGAACACAACAGCAGCAACAGATGGGCGTGGCTGAGAGGCTTTGTATGCGGGGTGGGGTGGGGACTGTCCCTTTTCTGAGCCCTATAGGTAGCCTGGCTCCACGCTGGGCCTGGGTGCGGGTGGGTTTCTCCATTTGGTCTGGGACATGTGAGACCCCGCAGTAAAGAACCCACTACCTCCTAAGCCCCTGAGGGCAAATGGTGACCCGAGCCACTAAAATTTGGCTCTTTATTAGACATAGGCTGTGCCTATGTCTAATAGCTGAGAAGTGGGGGTGTTCCTCAAATAGCTGAGAAGTGGGGGTGTTCCTCAACTGGAAAATGAGAACCAAGATGGCAAGGGCTTTTCAAAAGGAATGGATCTGGGCCCTGGCTGGTAGCCTTCAGTAAAACTAGGAGCCAGGGCCTGAGGACTGTAGGTGAAAAGGTATAACCGGATACGACCTCTGCTTAGTGAACGTGTTGTCCGGCGTGGAAGGATATGAATAAGGCCTAAGAGCCTGGGAACCTGAAGACAACTGCCATTCCCACCCATTCCCCCCTCCCCCCCCCCACCAGGGCAGGCAGATGCAGTTTAATTAAGTTTCGGAGGCCAGAGTTGGCCAACCCACACACTTCTCACCCAGTGTTGGGGGCCTGTAAAGTCTCCAAGAGGCCCGAGGAGGTGACATCACCCCAAAAGTTTGCCTGGGTACCTTGAGGGTGGCGAGGAAGGAGACACAGTGGGGGCCAGGTTAGGCATGGAAGAAAGACAGGGGTGATGAAGCAGTGGCAGACCATAGAAGGCAGCTTGGCTTGGCTTGGGGCCTGGGCAGTGAGAGCTCATTTCATTGCATTTGAGTTTTCTCTGACTTTCTCTTCACTGACCCTCGAACCTCATCCTCCTGGGGCGCTGGGCAGCTTGACTGAGGTGGTTTCCTTCTGGGGGAAGGAGAGGGAACCAACAGAGAGGAGCGCCATCTGGTTCCATCTGGTGGCACAGCTCTGGGGGACTACCATGGGGTTCAAGGCCACATATTTATTACTTTGTTATTTTAGAGAGTGAGAGCGCAAGTGGGGGAGAGTGCAGAGGGAGAGAGAGAGAATCCCAAGCAGACTCTATGCTCCGTGCAGAGCTGGGCAAGGGGGCTGGTTCCTATGACCCTGGGGTCATGACCTGAGCTGAAATCAAACGTTGGATGCTCAACCAACTGACTGACGCAGGTGCCCCGAGGCCAAGGTATTTAAAAATTTTTCTGTTAATGTTTGTTTGTTTATTTATTTACTATAGTTTATTGTCAAGTTGGTTTCCATATAACATCCAGTGCTCATCCCAACAAGTGCTTTCCTCCACGCCCATCACCCATTTTCCCCTCTCCCCCACCCCCCAATCAACCCTCAATATTAATGTTTATTTTTGAGAGAGAGAGAGAGAGAGACAAAACACGAATGGGGCAGGGGGGCGTCGCAGAGAGAGAGGGAGACACGGAATCCGAAGCAGGTTCCAGACTTCGAGTTGTCAGCACAGACCCCAATGCGGGCTTGAACTCACAAACTGTGAGATCACGACCTGACCCGAAGTCAGATGCTTAACCAACTGAGCCACCCAACTGCCCCTTTGGTTTTTTTGAATGACAGGCTCCACTGCTATCTGCTTTAGACTATCAGCTTGATGAGTGGGCACAAGCAAGGTGGGAATGGACCCTTCTGAGAAGGAGAATAGAGGACCCATTGCCATCTTCCCCTTCCCTTGCAGCTTTCGGAGTGGAGTTATGGCCACATCCTGGGCAGCTGCCCAAAGCTTTCATTAGACGAGTTCAAGCCCACTTCAGGCCCAGAGACATGCTAACCCATTCTTTTACTTTGAGCAAAGAGGGTGGCTGGCACCTCGTTCCATGCGGAGGATTCATCTCACTCAGGATGTGTGATGCCCTCGTGAAAGCTCCTGGCTGTCAGAGCTCGTAGACCATCTGCTTGGATTGCCCTGAGCCCCTCCTCCAGGGCACGGAGCCCGGTAATAATATGTCCCATTTGGCAGACTGTGTGACATCTCTTCTTGCATCAGGTGACTCAAATAATGATCATGGCCCTTGACACTTAGAGCTTCCAAAGGGAATTCTGAGTAGCACTGGAAAGACGAAGCAGAAGTCAAGGGCACTTGCGCCAAATGCTGTCTGTACAGCTGGTCGTTAAGTCATTGCTGAAAACAGCACTAAAACATGTTCTGGGCAAGCACAGAATTGTGGATTGAATCTAGTGTGGCAAATGGGAAACCCAGAGTGAGGTGTTTGGTCTCCAGATAAATAAGTTCTATAACTGTCTGAGAGAGAACTCAGTTATGTGATGCCCCACTTGTGCAAAGAGCAAACTCCCATATTTGTAGGGTTTATGTTCTGGAAGGAAGGTTTAATATTTGAGACCCCTGCTGGGATTATTTTTAATCTAGTTGGAAATGTTTCTTTTTATTGAACAAGGCTTTGTCAAGTGCTGACCAAGCAGACAGCCTTTGGAATGTTCTCAGGGTGTGGGTGAGCTCCACTTAGATCTGGGGGGCCCTGGAGGAGCAGTGGGAGCTCTTGGGTGCGGGCTTCCATGGTCATGGAGGTGACGGGCACAGAGGAGATGGGTCCAGCTGGAGAGAGAGCAGGTCTGGGAGCTGTTGGATGACAAAGTGGAGGAGAAGGGGACACTGAGGAATGAGCACAATGAGACTTTCGTCTGAGGCTCCTTTAGCATGCTGGCCACGCCATGTATCCCATAAAACCTCCATGGCTCGTACTCATCTGTCTCCCTTCTGGGCCATAAGATGGGCAGAGACCCAGCCTGAGCCTTATTTTGCGCCCCTAACACTACCAATACCACCACCACCACCACCATCACTAACAACAACAACAACAAAATAGTGCCTGGTCACAGGGGTGCATGGAGGGCAGAGAGGTGAGTAAGTGGCAGAGAAGGAAGGGTCAAGAGGTCAAGGATGCTGCCCCATTTAGGATCCCCTGAAAGCCAAGGGCGACACCAGCGGAGCTGTTCAAAAATTCTGAAAAATGTCTTGGTTCTCATGTTTGTTAGTTTCATTCGCAGCTGTCACTTTCTTGTGTTTGTTCGTGGTACTACCCTCAAGACCCAAAGAGGCATCGTGGGTCTCTTTCTGAGTCAGCCAGAAGGAGAGATGTTGGTGATACTGCCTACGAGGCTGATGAGTAGACAGTGGCAGATCGGAAAGAGAGAGCATCATCAGGGGTCCCCGGAGCTGTAGGAGCCAAGATGAGGGATGGATGGAAAGCCGGAGAGATGGCCCTGGGGCTCCAGGCAGCAGGAAGCTTTATGTTCTAGCTCAGCTGTCCCGTACCTGCTTTTTACCCGTGGCTCTTCACAATGCTAATGATGGAGGGACTAGAGCATCTCCTTCATTCTGGTTTTGGAGGCCCCATCGTATACAGGGCTTCTTTGTGAGAGTTGTCCCTCATACCAGGATACCCTGTTTTCTCTGCTCTCACCCCCATTCCCAGGATAGCTGAAATCATTTATC
The DNA here is from genome assembly GCF_008692635.1 of Crocuta crocuta. Classification (NCBI taxonomy): domain Eukaryota; kingdom Metazoa; phylum Chordata; class Mammalia; order Carnivora; family Hyaenidae; genus Crocuta; species Crocuta crocuta. The sequence goes on from NW_027536464.1 coordinate 5,182,928, forward strand.
ATTGCTTCTCCTTGGTGTGGGAACACAAATACATGTTTATTTACCTTAGAAAAGGCAGAGCATGCCTATGTCTGTTCTGTTTACCGTGCAACCTGAGGAGCTGTGTGTAGCATATTCTCATGTTTGAGCTCATTGGTTGGGGGCTGTGATCTGTGAGTTCCTTCCTGGCTCTGCTGGCCTTGCTGTAGTTGAGGGCATCATGTTTCAGGGGCCAGAGCATGAGGCTGGGAGTCGGGAATGCTGGGTTCTGGCTCGGCTCAGGGGGTTAGGTAGTGACTTTGGTTGTGTCCCCTCATCCTTCTGGGAAGGTAGGGATTTGGCTCCAGTGCCTCTTCTGTGGACCTGTTCTTCCAACAGACCTGGACCGCTGCAGGGCCTGCCCCAGGAAGGGTGGGGAACAAGAGGCTGCAATGCCACCCTAACCTGCAAACAACGTCTGGGCAAAGTTACTAAGCATAAGAACATTTTCCGTAGCTATGCCAGGAGAATAGATCATGGGGGAGCCCACTTTCCTATTCCCAGGGGAATTAGAAACTCAGGGATCTACAGGGGTGAGGTAGGGCGAGAAGTGGGGCTGAACAATGATCTTGGAGAACGACTATGGGGGTCATTACTGAATCATCAGACAAAGCTCTGAGAGATAACTAAATTCAATTAGATGAAAATTCATTATCCATGAGAATTGTGCAGTCCTAAGACATAAGAAGCACATGAAAAGAATCGGAGATTCTTTATTATCTATTTACTTATTATTTTTTCTTAAATAGTTTATTGTCAAGTTGGTTTCCATATAACACCCAGTGCTCATCCCAAAAAGTGCCCTCCCCCATGCCCATCACCCCCCCTTCTCCTCTCCATCATCCCCATCAGCCCTCAGTTTGTTCTCAGCATTCAATAGTCTCTCATGGTTTGCCTCCCTCCCTCTCCCCAACTATTTTTCCCCTTCTTCTCCCTCATGGTCCTCTGTTAATTTCCTCCTAATCCACCTATATGTGCAAACATATGGTATCTATCCTTCTCTGCCTGACTTATTTCGCTCAGCATAACACCCTCTAGTTCCATCCACGTTGCTACACATGGCCAGATTTCATTGTTTCTCATTGCCATGTAGTATTCCATCGTATAAATATAC
>NW_027536464.1:5184099-5184541 GCF_008692635.1 Crocuta crocuta
GCTTTTTATCTTGATGAGGTCCCAGTAGTTCATTTTTGCTCTTGATTCCCTTGACTTTGGGGATGTGTCAGGTAAGAAATTGCTGCGGTTGAGGTCAAGGAGGTTTTTTCCTCCTTTCTCTTCTAGAGTTTTGATGGTTTTCTGTCTCATATTCAGGTCCTTTATCCATTTTGAGTTTATTTTTGTGTATGGTGTGAGAATGATCTGGTTTCATTCTTCTGCATGTTGCTGTCCAGTTCTCNTCCATACAGATGTTAGGATAGTTTGTTCTAGTTTTGACAAGAATGCTGGTGCAGTTTTGATTGGGATTGCACTGAATGTGTAGATTGCTTTGGGTAGTAATGACATTTTAACTATATTTATTCTTCTGACCCATGAGCATGGAATGTTTTTCCATTTCTTTGTGTCTTCTTAAATTTCCTTCATAAGTTTTCTATAGTTT
>NW_027536464.1:5185041-5224005 GCF_008692635.1 Crocuta crocuta
AAAAAATATATGGAAACAAATGAAAATGAAAATACAACAATCCAGACTCTATGGGATGTGGCAAAGGCAGTCTTAAGAGTAAAGTACATTGCACTCCAGGCCTATTTCAAGAAATTAGAAAAAGCGCAAGTACAAAATCTAACATTGCACCTAAAGGAACTAGAGGGAGAGCAACAGGAGCACCCCAAACCCACAACTCCTCTTTCTCTGCCACTCCCCTACTTGCACTCTGTCGGTCTGCCTATCTGTCTCTCTCAAAAAAACAAATAGACATTAGAAAATGAAAAAAAAAAAAAAGATTTTATTTTTTAAAAGTAATCTCTACACCCAACATGGGGCTCAAACTTACAACCCTGAGATTAAGAGTTGCATGCTCCACTGACTGAGCCAGCCAGGCACCCCTAGAATGTAGGATTCTTTAGAGTTAGATGGGAAAATATACAGTTACATACCTTAAGGGTCAAATAAATGCAAAATCAAGTGTGGGCCCTGAACAGGGTTTGCAGACTGGACTCTGGTTTGAGAACTAGTAATCAGTTACCAGTATTTAAGGGAGTGGTCTCCTTGGCCATCTCGTCATTACGTTAGGAAGTTAAAGACTGGAAATANAGGCAGTCTTAAGAGTAAAGTACATTGCACTCCAGGCCTATTTCAAGAAATTAGAAAAAGCGCAAGTACAAAATCTAACATTGCACCTAAAGGAACTAGAGGGAGAGCAACAGGAGCACCCCAAACCCACAACTCCTCTTTCTCTGCCACTCCCCTACTTGCACTCTGTCGGTCTGCCTGTCTGTCTCTCTCAAAAAAACAAATAGACATTAGAAAATGAAGAAAAAAAAAATTTATTTTTTAAAAGTAATCTCTACACCCAACATGGGGCTCAAACTTACAACCCTGAGATTAAGAGTTGCATGCTCCACTGACTGAGCCAGCCAGGCACCCCTAGAATGTAGGATTCTTTAGAGTTAGATGGGAAAATATACAGTTACATACCTTAAGGGTCAAATAAATGCAAAATCAAGTGTGGGCCCTGAATAGGGTTTGCAGACTGGACTCTGGTTTGAGAACTAGTAATCAGTTACCAGTATTTAAGGGAGTGGTCTCCTTGGCCATCTCGTCATTACGTTAGGAAGTTAAAGACTGGAAATAGGGCTCGACTAGTCCACAGCTCACCAATCAGGATCCAGTCAGCATCTGCCCAAAAGTTTTCATTGATGAACAACTTTAAAAGAAGGAAATCATCTCTATGATGGATAGACATTTTAGTAGTCCAGGAAAACATGAAATTCAGCACACAAATGTTTAAGGGAATCAAAACTGTGGTTTTAACATTTTCAAGTTAAAGAAATTGTGTGCATATTATTGTCTTAGCTGTTTGGGCTGGTATAACAGAATACCACAGACTAGGTGGCTTATAAACAACGGAAATTTATGACTTGCAGTTCTGGAGGTGGGGAAGTCCAAGATCAGATTTGGGGCGTGTGACAGCCCTGTTCCTGGTGCCTAGATAACTACCGATCTTCTCCCTGTGTCCTCACACGACAGAAAGGGCAAGAACTCTTTGGGGTTCCTTAAAAGGGTACTAATCCTGCTTATAGGGACTCCACCATCATGACCTGATCATGTCCCGAAGGTCCCTCCTAAATACGTTCACATTGGGGGTTAGGATTTCAACATAGCAATTTTGGGGGGATGCTAACATTCAGTCCATAGCAAGGAGACTTCATGTACATGTGATTTCAAAGAGAATTTGGCTATTGGAATCATAGGCCACTAACATTCCACTTCTACGTTTGTACTTGAATAACTGACTGAGATCCGAATTTGAAATCTTTCTAAATTTACATATAGTCTGGAAATTGACGAGAAGATAAGCTTGGCTGGTTTTTGCATGCCGAATTTATTAAATCTTCCAAGAGTCACTTTAGTACTTGGGAAGGTTTGTCACGCAGATGAAGTACTTAAAGAGGACTGAAATGTATTAAATTTATAAATGCTGCTTAAAATGTTAAAGAGGTTTAATTAACTAAGTGTATAAATGGGACCAAACATTAATCAAAAGCCCTCTCAAAGTGATTGTTAATATTTGCTAGACTTACAAATAGGATAATAAGCTTCCTAAGCTGATTTTAAAAGCTGAAGGGAGAGTAATGCATTTCTGAATCTTTATTTTAAATAAATCAAATACTCCTTTTCAAGAGTGTGGAGCTATGCATGGTCTTTTCTGTTAACCAAAGCCACCCTCAAGGAATAAAAAAATCTTTCCTCTAAGCAGAGAATGGGTGTTCAGTGGTGCTGGAGGGAGGACGGGTAGTGGAAGGGGAGAAAGGGAAATAAGATTCCAGTGTTGTCAGAATTGTCTCATTCCCTGGGTCAGCCTAGTTGGTTCATTCCACCCAATGCCAAATTGCTCATCTCCCAGGGAGAGACTGTAATTAACTGTATGCTCACTGCGTGTGGGGTCAGAATAGCTGACGAGGGTGTTTGGCAACTAAGTGGGGTAAGTAATGGTGGCTTTGGGCTCCTCGCTGTCCCTCTCAGCAAGCTCTTCTAGATGCAGGTCCCTGCTCTTCTAACTGTCTAGTTATCCCCCAGATCATTTCCCCTGAGCAAGAGTAAGGACGCTTGTAGGAGAGGCCAAGGTTTTGTTTTCCAGAAGAGTTTGCAGCTGAGGGACGGTGGAATGTGCATCAGTCAGAATGCTTCTTTGTACCTCATAGAAGCCAGTTCTAGCTAATTTAAGCAGAAACAGAGCTGTAGAAAAGCCACTTACAGAGCCACTGGGAAGGTAGGAGAATTCAACTCAGAAGAGATATTGGCCAGAACCACAGTCAAAGACAGGCCATAGAAAGGGCGCCTGGGTGGCTCAGTCAGTTAAGCGTCTGACTTCAGCTCAGGTCATGATCTCGCAGTCTGTGAGTTTGAGCCCCGTGTCGAGCTCTGTGCTGATGGCTCAGAGTCTGGAGCCTGCTTCAGATTCTGTGTCTCCTTTTCCCTCTGTCCCTACCCTGCTCTCACTCTGTCTCTCTCAAAAATAAAACATTAAAAAAAAAAAAGACACACCATAGAAAAAGTTGGGTGAGAGGCGCTTGGCTGGCTCAGTTGGAAGCCGTGATTCTTGGTCTTGGGGTTGTGGGTTCCAGCCCCAAGTTGAGTGTAGAGATTACTTAAAAATAAATAAACTTAAAAAAAATTGGGTGAGAATGCTGCAGCCACCACGGAGCATACCATAACACAGCCCTACCTTGTATTGCTGCCACAGGTGGCCCTGGGATGTTCCCCGGAAGTATCTTCCCCTATCCTGAGTCTCTGCATCGCCAGAGCCTGGCCCAAGATCTCAGGTGGATGCATCCGACTCTCCAAGCTTGTGTCCACACTGCAGGGAAAGCTAGGAATGAGAATATGTGACATTTCTAGCTTCTGGGGTGGAAAATGGGCCCTGACTTCCTCTGAGATTCATGGCAGTGGTGTGTGGAAGCCAGTGTACAGGAATCAATTGTTAGAATTTCCGGGACCTGTGAGTTGGTTGTTAAACACAGCTATTATTAAAAAAATAAATTACAGTAGCTGTACTTTCCCCTATTATTTCCTGCAAATTACAACTAAAGCCCCTGGTCATTGTCTATAAAAGAAACGCACCAAGGAGACAAGAAGGCAGACCAGCTAGGGACCCGGAGACCCAAACACATCAGTGATATCCTTGGGTTTTCTTTTTGCCTCATCTTTCCCAAATATGGAGCCATAAAGAAGCTGGCCACCCAGAAATTGCCAATAGGTACAGACCAAAAAGCTCTAACAAAAGTCTGCTGTCTAGCCAATGGTCAGGGAAGGAGCAACAGTAAGATAGAAAACTTCTAAACAATAACTGTCAAACACTGGAGGAAACTGTGGCCCCATTCCCACCCATGCCAACAAACGCTAAGGGGGAACCTACATTTCTAACCTTGAGAGATCTCCATACTCTGCTGGTGTGGTATCATAGAAGGCCAACTAAGGGACCTATATCTCCATCTCCATCTACCAGAAAGGAGGCACATTCTCCCATACCCCCCGGGGTGGGGCAGAGGAGGCCTGGCAGAGAGCCAGAATCATTGCCCAGCAGTAGGAGACAGAAGATTATTAGGTAATGATAAAACGTCAATCCGTGAAGAAAACTTCAACAACCGAGCTATGAAACATGCAAACTAAAAGCTGATTGAACTCAAAGGAGAAACAGACAAATCACAATGATAGTTGGAGATATTAACAATCCTCTCAATTGATAGAACAATTGATAGAAAGTCAGCAAGGATATAGAACTCAACAATACCATTGGCCAACAGGGTCAGATGGACATTTATAGAACAGTAACCCAACAGCATTAGAATGTATACTTTAAAAAAAAAAGATTATTTTGAGAGAGAAAGAGAGGAAGGATAGGGGAGGGGCAGAGAGAGAGAGAGAGAGAGAGAGGATCTCAAGTGGGGCTGGAACCCATGAACTGTGAGATCATGACCTGAGCCAAAATCTGACCTGAGTCAGATGCTTAACCAATTGAGCCACCTAGGCGCTCTTTTATACTCTTTCAAAGTCCTTATGGAACATGTACCAAGATACGCCGTATCCTGGGCCATAAAACAAATTACAACAGATTTGAGAAATTGAAATCAACAGTGTTTGTTCTCTGACCATGGTGGAATCAAACTAGAAAATCAATAACAGAAAAATAACAGGAAAATTTACAAAGGCCTGGAAACTAAACAATATACTTAAGAAAGACGTCAAAAATAACCCAAATGGGTTGGAAGACTCAACATTGCAAAGATGTCAATTGTCTCTAAATTGATATACATTTAAAAAATTTTTTAATGTTTTTTATTTCTGAGAGAGAGAGAGAGAGAGAGGATACAGTGTGAGCAGGGGAGGGTCAGAGAGAGAGGGAGACACAGAATCTGAAGCAGGCTCCAGGCTCTGAGCTAGCTGTTAGCACAGAGCCCGACACAGGGCTCGAACCCATGAACTGTGGGATCATGACCTGAGCCGAAGTTGGACGCTTAACCGACTAAGCCACCCAGGCATCCCCAGAGCGTAATGTTGAGTGAAAAAAGCCAATCCCCAAAGGTTACACATGGAATGGTCTTATTTATATAACATTCTTAAAGTGACACCATCATGGAAATAGTGAATAGCTTAGTGATTTCTGGGGTTAAGGGGGGGATGTGAGTAAGAAGAAAGTGGCTGGCTATAAAAGCCTGGCCTGAGTGGTCATTATTGTGATGACAATGTCCTGTATCTTGGCTGTGTCGATGTCAATATCCAAGTTGTGACATGATCTCAGAATAAAAAACTTAATTTGAAAAAGCAAATTATGTAAGCCTAATTAAATACATTATTATTATTATTTTTCATGTTTATTTATTTTTGAGAGAGTGGGAGAGACAGAGCACGAGTGGGGGAGGGGCAGAGAGAGAGGGAGACACAGAATCTGAAGCACTGAGCCTGAAGCAGGCCTCAAACTCACAGACCGGGAGATCATGACCTGGGCGGAAGTCAGACATTTAACCGACTGGGTGCCACCCAGGCATCCCTTAAATACATTATTAAAAGCAAAGGTATTAAATACTTGAAATTGGTCACTCCCTAATTATTTTATTACTTTTACCATTATCTGTGTCCTTGAAGTTATTCATGCCTGTTGTGTCTGTATGGAGGAAATATTCATAACAATGTGCTGCTGTATCTTTCTTCTCAATTCTGCAATCAGTGTCATCACGCCGATAGCTTGATCAGCAATAGTGGGAGTATCTGTACCACAGAAGTGAGCGAATTAGGTCTCTGCTCTCTTAATAACAGGTGGTCAAACTTATACCAGGACACCACTGCTTATAAGGTCATGGATTTCTGAATTACACTCCCTCCATAACATATATCCATCAAAAAAATGGGTAATGACTCAGATCAGTTATGAGAGGAGGAAGCTGGGCTTCTTAAGGCTATTTCCTCTCCACTTCACTGCTACCCTAGCAATGCATGGACCCTAGACGTCTGTTAAATTACACTCTCTAGAGCTCCCCTTAGCAGGCTGCTTTGAGCCTATGAGGGTCCGGGCCCTGTCGCCAGCTCCGGAGTTGGGTCAGAGGCAGGGTAATAGCATGATGCTGCCATTTTATAGACTGAAAGAAACATTTGGGCTGCAATATGCTTTTTTTTTTCCGATATAGAAGAAACCTCCAAAAACCAAGCCAAATGTTTTTGAGAACCATTTTGCGGTGGTAAACTGATCGGGTGCTGAGATACCTCCGTCTTCTGCTCCCATATTCCCTGATTTATTTTGGCAGCAGAACGTCTGGAGTGCCACCATCTAGCCACATGTGAAGTTTTTGTCGACGCAAGGGTGTAAGCCGCATATGGTTTATTTCAATTAGCTTAATTGTTTTTGGTCTTTAATAGCTAATTGTCTTAATGAGCTTCCAAAGCACAACAATGCCGACAACGGTAATGACTACATCTCATCCATATGGTTACAGAAGACAGATGACTCGATTTCCCATCCTCAGGCTGTGCGAGTCCCAGGAGAGGACCGGGCAGATGCGAGGGGAGGAAGATGGAAGTCCTCCGGAGGACTGACCCGGCCTTGAATGCAAAACCTGAATATTAAGAATAAATGAGGAGGTGATGGACAGGGGAATAAAGCGGGAGAGTGAAGGATTTATGTAGGGATTGAGTCATCCATTTCCTTAATGTACATCCCATGATGTGATGCTGGGTGAATAATAACAGCAAATTCCATGGTGCCGGCAGGCTCTACTGGCTCTGATGCAAAGAGGCAATGTTTGAAGACCAAATTGTAGGACACTGAAAGCGGGAAATGCCCCGAAGTGCAATCCGTCTTAGGAAAAGCTGGTACCGGTCAAAGTGTGGGTGACATTTCTTTGGCAAATCTGGCTTTAGAAGAAGTTCATAGCTAGTGCCTGGCGTATACTCAAAGCTTAATATATGTTTTAATCAGCACCTGTCAGGAAGTCCTTTGGGCTCAATCTTCAAAATGTATCTAGAACCTGCCGCTTCGCACATTCTTAACTGTGACAATCCTACTCTGATCTGCCATCATCTTTGACCTGCCTGCTCCCCCCCCCACTGTCTCGCAGCGTCTCCTCTCAGCCTCTACAGTTAATTCTCAACAGCAGCCAGATGAATCTTTTAAAACATAAATCATATCACACCACTGCCCTTCTCAGAACTCTCTAATGGCTCCCACCTCACTCGGAATGAAAGTGGAGTCCTTGAGATGACCAGCCAGGTATCTGATCTTGTCTTACCTTCCTGAGCATCTCTGTTCCTACGTCTCCCCCGAGTCTCTCCCCTGCACCCGCACTCCATGTCCGGCACGTTCACACATGTTCGGGCTCCGCTGCACAGTGCTCTTCCTCCAAGCCACGTGTCCCACACTGGACAGTGCACGGATATGGCATTTCCACCAGCCCAGAAAATTCTGTTGGATGGTGAGGCTTTAGAGGCTTTACACTGGCAGGAAAGCCCTTTCCAAAGATGTCCATGTGGCAAACCGCCTCGACCCCTGAGCCTTTGCTCAAATGTCACCTTTTCCAAGAGGCCCAGTCTGACCACCCAGCTTAAAATCTCAGTCCACACCCCGGTTCCCCCACCAACCATTCCTGCCTGCCTTACTCTGTTTTTTTCTGTAGCACCTAACACCTTACTGCATATTATACAACTCAGTTATTTATTATTCTTTTTTTTAATGTTTTTTAAAATTTATTTCTAGGAGAGAGACAGCGTGAGCAGGGGAGGGTCAGAGAGAGAGGGAGTCACAGACTGAAACAGGCTCCAGGCTCTGAGCTGGCAGTCAGCACAGAGCCCGACGCGGGGCTCGAACCCACGAACCGCGAGATCATGACCTAAGCGAAAGTTGGACGCTTAACCGACTAAGCCACAGGCGCCCCAATTATTTATTATTCTCATTGATTATTGTCAGCCTTCACCCGTGAATATGAACAGGGTTTTTGCCACTGCTGTGTCCCCGGCATCTAAAACGGTGCCGAACACAGAGTAGATGTTTGTTAAATATTTGTCGAAGGAGTTAGTTAATGGATCGACATAGTTGCTGAGCACTTGCTCTGTTCCAGGCTCTGTGGTAGGCACCGCGGATACATAGAGGAATAAAATCACACTGTTCCTGCTGCCATAGTTTCTATTCTAGTGGGAGAGACAAGAATTGATACAAATTCTGAAGGGTTCTATGAAAGAGACAAATAGCAGAAATAGAAGACAACGTGTGTGTGTGTGTGTGTGTGTGTGTGTGTGTGTGTGTGTGTGTGAGGGTAGGGAGACTTTCTGGCCAGAATAAGCCAGCTTTGTAAAGAAGGGTGGAGGGGAGTGCTTGCAGGGTTTGCTGAAGACTATTCCAGAAGAAAGAGGCTGTGCAGAGGCCCTGATGTAGGCAGGTATGCATGGAAGGACGGGCCAATAGCAGTGGACTAAATTATTAGTCATCAGTTTGGGCGCTGAGGGGGGTGGGCAGCCTTTCCTGGTAGTGCTACTCAGTGTGTGGTCTTGAACCAGCAACATCCACATCATCTGGGATCTTGTCAGAATGACAAATTCTGGGGCACCTGGGTGGCTCAGTCAGTTTAGTATCTGACTCTTGATTTGGGCACAGGTTATGATCTTGCGGACTGTGGGATTGAGCCCCGTGTAGGCTCTGTGCTGATGGTGCAGAGCCTGCTTGGGATTATGTCTCTCTCTAGCTCTCCCCTGCTTGTGCTCCATCTCTCTCTCTCTCTCTTTCTCTCTCAAAATAAATAAACTTAAAAAAAAGGGGGGGCACCTGGTGGCTTAGTCAGTTAAGCGTCTGACTTTGGCTCAGGTCATGTTCGCATGGTCCATGGGTTCGAGCCCCACGTCGGGCTCTGTGCCGACAGCTCAGAGGCTGGAGCCTGTTTCAAATTCTGTGTCTCCCCCTCTCTCTGCCCCTCTCCCACTCATGCTCTGCCTCTCTCTCTCTCTCTCTCAAAAAAAAAAGTTTAAAAAACTGTAAACTTCTAGGGCCCATCTCAGACTTGGGAATCTGTGTTTTGACAAGGCTGCCTGGTGACCCTGACACTTTCTGTGCCAAAACACTGCCCCTTCTAGAGAACCCGAGCACTGTTGGGCACCCTTTACCGTTGTTTGAATGAATGAATGAATGAATGAGGGGATATGTGCAGCGCTTGTGTGAACAGTGCCTGTTCCTTTTTTTATGCTCTCATTTTGCAGCAAAAGCTCGGAAAACAATGCCGCTCAGAATACAAAGCGTTGCTTGCTTTATTTATCGAGTCAGATGGCAACGGTGAAGTGGGAGAAGAGAAGAGAAGGGGAGACGCAAGCGGCACAGAATTCAGGGGTGTGGATTTAGAGAGGAAGGTGAAGGCATTCCTGACAGGGAAATCAAAGGCTTGGAGATGAGGGGAGCACAGCTTGGTCCTGGGAGAGAGCAGGGGGCCGCCGGCTGGAAAGAGCGCCTTGTATGTGCCGAGGGGATGGTGCTGGAAAATGGACAGATCTCTACTTCTGCTTAGAAATTGCACCGTAGGAGGTACGGGGAGCTGGTCTCTGGGCGGTTTTAGGAAGGTAATGTTGCATTTGCGAGGTGGTTGGAGTGACAGTGTACAGTGGTCTTGGCATTACTTACAGAATACCTTAGCATGCATTTAGTATTTAAAGGAGCAGGAATGTACCATCATTATCTAGCATGTTCTATATGCCACACACTGTTCTAAGCAGTTTACATGCATATGGTCATTCAATCCTCACAATCCAGTGAAGCAGCTACTCTTTTGGACCAATGAGGGGCTGTGGCTCAGAAAGGTTAAGGAACTTGCCTAAGATCACCCAGCAGCTAAGTGGTGGAGACGTTTTGAGCCCAGGCAGTTTGGTTCCACTATACTCTGCTGCCTCAGCTACACTCTGCACCCAAAGGACCTTGGGGAATAGTTTGCTGCCTTCTGCTCCTCAGTCTCTTTGGAGTCCCTCTTGGGCGTGGTGGTGGTGGGTGCTTCACAATGCCCCTCTTTTCTGGATCCTTCCTCCTCCCCTCTGACTCTGTCCTCTACCCTCTGGTGTTTGTGGTCAATGTGTTGGTCAATTTGCATGAGTGGATGGGACAGTGCAAGCAGAAGGAGTGGGCTGTGGATCTTGTCCTTCTGTGCAGGGGGGAGTAGGATTTTTTTGGAATATTTATTTATTTATTTTGAGAGAGTGAGAGAGAGCACAAGCAGGGGAGGGGCAGAAAGAGAGAGGGAGAGAGAGAATCCCAAGGAGGCTCTGCATTGTCAGCATGGAGCCCGATGCGGGGCTCAAACCCACAAACTGTCAGATCATGACCTGAGCTGAAACCAAGAGTTGGATGCTTAATCGACTCAGCCATGCAGGTGCTCCAGGAATAGAGTTTTATGGGGTGGGGAGTTTACATTATGTTGGGGGGCTTCTTTAAGAAAAAGAATACAAAAATGCCTGACTTTTGCAAATTAAAGAAAAATTTTTTAGCATTTATTTCTGAGAGACAGAGATTGAGCTGGGGAGGGGCAGAGAGAGAGGGAGACACGGAATCCGAAGCAGGCTCCAGGCTCTGAGCTGTCAGCACAGAGCCTGACACGGGGCACAAACCCACAGACACTGAGATCATGACCTGAGCCAAAGTCAGATACCTAAGTGACTGAGCCACCCAGGCACCCCTGGCTCTTGCAAATTTTATAGAACCTTGTGAGTTCTGACAAATCCCTTCCCCACATCCAAGGCTTAGAAGGGGACTTATTAGCTTCTCAGAAAAGCTGCCTCTGGGCTTGGGCCTGTTTTCTTTTCTTTTCTTTTTTAATTTGTTAATTTTTAGTAATCTCTGCACCCAGCATGGGGCTTGAACTCACGACCCTCAAGATCAAGAGTTACAGGCTCTGCCAACTGAGCCAGCCAAGTGCCTCTGGGCCTGTTTTCTTCGGCCATTCCGGAGTGGAAGGTCTACAATACAAGCATCTTGCTAATAGCAATCTCCTCTTAGAGTAAAAGTCAAATGCGTTACGGTTCTGGAATCTCTTTTTCTCACCTCAGCAGATCCTTGGGGTGACCCTTGTATCCTTCTAGCTTGGGAGAGTGCAAGAAAACTCCACTCTGCCTCATTTAGGAGGATCGTGGTGTATTAATGGGTAAGGCGGTACGCAGAGGCTCCCCAGTGAGCTGGGACACATAGACTCCTTGCCTCCGAAAACAGAGCTGGTTTTCTCTTGACTGGGCTCCTACGGACAGCCTGTCACCTCCTACAGTAAATGACCCCCAAACCTTCCCCTTTGCTGGCTTTGGGCTTAGTGCAGCCTGGTTCTGCACACGTTTTGTAAATATGGTCCGGTCAGGGTGTGGCCTGGCTGTATATAGAAGTACTTTAGAAGGGAGCAAAGCAAGAAAAAGCAGCTTCTGTAGAGAAGTCTTTTCCCGGTGCCCATTTGGGCCAATGACTATGCCAGAAACTGACTCTGGTCTGTCCTTAAAACAGGGCGTGATCAAGGCTGGTTTTAGAGGCATAACTGAGAGGTTTGGGCAGGATTCTGGCCGGAGAGGCAGAGAGGAGCCAGGGGTCGGGGGAGAGACGGGAGGGGCGAGCACTGAGCGGGATGGAGATCAAGTTCATACATTTTCCTCCATCGCAACCCATTAATTCTAATGAACCGATGTGCCACTCCAGAGCAGATGACATGTGCTCTCAGGGTGTGCTGTCAACTTCACTGTGGTTCTTCCGGGACTCACGCAGGCCATCAAAAGCATTCACTTGATATTCAAATATTCCCTCTTTTCATTTTCTTCTCTCTCTCTCTCTCTCCCCCTCTCTCTGAGGAAATTGACTGTAAATGGCAACTTCATAGCCGGTCTTGAGCTGCACATTAGAGCCAAGCCAGCAGTCCTGGGATTTACAATCATAACCTCTTGGAATTGAACTATTAACTAATCCAAACTCTAGTATATTAAGTCACCAACCCCGGCCTCCAGCAATTACCAAGGCACCTCATTCTCAGTAATTCTAAAATGCTCGGAGTTGCTGCTGCCTCTTTAATCAGGTCTCAAGCTTGGGGAGGCTGAGAGCCTCCTTTTTATTCTGCCTCCCTCATGTTTTTCCTGAAAGAATCGCAGGGTCCTTGCTGAAGGGTCTTTTTTTTTTTTCCTCCCCTCTCATCCCTCCAGGAAACGTGTGATAAAGCTCAAAGCCTGAAGCTGGCAAAGCTAAAATTAAGTGTAAAATGTTCAAATGTCTCGGAATGTGCCCATTCCTTTTAAGAAGGATTATGTTACTTGAGCAGGAAGCCTGACAACAGGCAGAATCCACCCAGAAACTGAAATGACCAACGAGTTTGTAAAAGAAACACTTGTTGAAGGCAACAGACTGACCTTGAGAACAAGGTTTGTTTTTATCAAGGTCACCGTGCAGTGAATACTAGTCCTGACTCTAAATGCGTGAATTGGGGCTGGCAGGTCTCTGTTCTGATTCAGGCTGCTTTTGATCACTGGTCGTTCAGGGGTGGGGATTTTTGCTGATGGATGCAGAACATCAAGTAATACCATGAGAACCGGGTTCTGGTTAGAGTCACGCTGGCTGGGCTTGAATCCTGGCTTCACCACTTACGGGGTACATGACCTTGGGCAAGCTACTTAACGTCTCCATGCCTCAGTTTCCACATTTATGGAGGGCGTAGAATTGATACCAGCCTTTCTGGGGTCGTTTTGAGAACGATGCCTGGCACATAGGGCTATATACATGTTTATCGTTATGAGGTTACATTTGTTTTTGATAATTATGATTCGTTAGAGAGAAGGTCTCAGTTTGGTGCTGTCTCTAACCAGCCCTGTGTGCTTGCTAATCTCACTTTAAGAGAGAGCCAGCCTTAGTTTCAGAGCTAGCTAGCATTAAATCATTCTGTTTTCCATTATGTTTATTTTTATGATTACCTCGTATTTACATGGCAAGTGAAACTGATTTTCTCTGTTTAACAGTGACAGAAACATTTTTTAAATCTTTTTAAAAAAACATTTTAATTTATTTTTGAGAGAGAAAGAGAGCAAGCAGGTGGGGGGCAGAGAGAGAGAGAGAGGGAGAAACAGGATCAGAAGCAGGCTCCAGGCTCTGAGCTGCCGGCATAGAGTCTGACACGGGACTCGAACCCATCAGACGTGAGATCATGACCCGAGCCAAAGTCGGTCGCTTAACCGGGTGAACCACCAAGGCGCCTGTGACATAAAGAATTTTAAAGGTAACTTTATTTAAACAAAATGTGAGTTGATTTAAACAGAAAATATTAAGAAAACGGCAGATATAAGTGGAAAATGAAGAGGCAAAATTATAAAGGTGGGGGATGACTGACAGAGTAGGCAATCTTTGTCTAAAAAAAACTTCCAAAAAAAAAAAAATAAACTTCCAGCACAAAAATCTCGAGACTGATGACACTTTGCGATTTAAAAAAGTTTTTGGGGGGCACCTGAGTGGGTTGGTTGGTTGGGCTCTGACTTCAGCTCAGCCCATGATCTTGTGGTTTGTGAGTTCAAGCCCCGTGTCTGGCTCAGTGTTGACAGCTCGGAGCCTGGAGCCTGCTTTGGATTTTGTGTCTCTCTCTTTCTCTCTGACCCTCCCCTGCTTGCCCTCCCCCCTCAAAAATAAACATTAAAAATTAAAAAATAAGTTTTTAATATTTAATTTATCTTTGAAAGAGAGAAAGACAGAGGGCGAACGGGGGAGGGGCAGAGAGTATAGGAGACACAGAATCTGAAGCAGGCTCCAGGCTCCGAGCTGTCAGCACAGAGCCCGACGTGGGGATTCGAACTCACGAAACGTGATACCATGACCTGAGCTGAAGTCAGACGCTCGACTGACAGAGCCACCCAGGTGCCCCCGCTTTGGGCATTTTTATATTCAGGTGAAGGTGCTTCAGTAAGAGGCTTTCTCTGGCTTCTCTTGGCTTCCTTTTGCCTTTCCATTTGTGAGCAGCCAGAGAGGTGAGTCCCTGGGTCAGGTGATGGTCTGCCCCATCCTATGCCCACACCCTCTCCATGATCCTGCCGCTCTGACAGCTGGGATGGAAGTTTCCAGGGAAATCAGGCAGACTGTGATCATCAGTGCAGGGGCTCAGGAGAGGGGGGAGGTCACGCTACAGCAGACAGTGGGATTGTGAAAACCTGATAATTTCGATCGATTGTACCTGATATAGTTCGGGTGAGCCTGAATCCATACCTTCCCTTTCCGGGCACCAGATTCCTCACTCCTCCTAAATGAGAGAGAGCAGACCTGCCGAGTCTTAGGGAAGCAAAACAGATGGAGATCAGCTGTGTCCAGAAAGGGAGAAGCCTGGGCACAGATGGAGAGAGAAAGATATGAAAAGTATAGGTTTTTAGATAACCATGGACAAACAGATGAAAAAAGCTGGACATGTGACATTCTGTAAATGACATGATTTAACTGAGTTATTAGAGAGAAGCAGATTTAGGGCCCATCTGAGGAAAATCTGGGTAACATAAACCATGCATGAGTGCATCATAGGGGTGGTTGAAATAAAGGCCTTTTTATCATTATTATTTTTTAAAATGTTTAGCTTTGAGAGAGAGAGCATGAGCTTGGGGCGGGGGAGCAGCGAGAGAGGGCGACAGAGGATTCAAAGCCAGGTTCTGTGCTGACAGAAGCACACCAGATGTGGGGCTGGAATTCATGAACTGTGAGACTATGACTTGAACCGGAGTCAGACACTCAACTGACTGAGCCACCCAAGTGCCCTTAAAGGCCTTTATGTAACACACAACTGAGAATTTGTTTATTATTTTTTTAATGTTATTTATTTTTGAGAGAGAGAGAGAGAGAGAAAGAGAGCAAGCAGGGGAGGAGCAGAGAGAGGGAGACACAGAATCTGAAGCAGGCTCCAGGCTCTGAGCTGGCAGCACAGAGCCTGACACGGGGCTTGAACCTATGAACTGTGAGATAATGACCTGAGCCAAAGTTGGACGCTTAACCAACTGAACCACCCAGGAGCCACTCAGGAGTCATTTACTGAATTGACGTAAGGGTCTCTCAATCTTTTCTCTCCAGCTGGAGTAGTTTCTGTGGCTTGGTGGCGAGAGAGACCCTGGTCCAGTATATATCCCTAGGCACTTCCCCGAAACTTGACATCCTTCTTGGGATCAGGTCTGGGGAATCCACCCCAGCCATTCATTGTCCTCCTAAAAAATCCTAATCTGGGATTATGAAAGGACAGCTTTAATTCCACTGGGTGCCCAGATGGTCAAATAAATGAAAGTATGAATCTGCGGGCAGCTGAGGGGTAGAGGTGCAGGTGGATGTCACCAAAAACTCTGCCTTAGGTCCTTGATCTTTACATTGACACCCCTCCCTCCACTTTCATTCTTTAATCATTTTCAGAGAATGTTTCCCATTGAGGGAACCTAAGTTAGCATTTTTATTACTAAAAGTAACTGACAAACCATATGGAAATATTTATATACTCAAACTCAATCCCTGCACGGAGAAACATCTTGTTGATGTAAGCGGGGTGCTTTATTGTAGATAGATAGATTTGTCCCTTGCTCATTGAATAAATAAATAATCAGACTTTAAGGCAGGGCATGAACAGTGGAGTTAAGAGAAAGACAGCCCTTAACTTTCCATTATACATTTTTTTTCAGTAGAATTCCCTCGTGGCAAATGGTTTTTAATCCAAAATCATATGCCACAGTGTTTACAGAAAGGTTTCTTATTCAGGCGAAAAACGGTTGTGTTATTTTGATTACATTCTTAGTCCTTGGTAATTGTCTCATTTTCCTTTTGTAAAAGGAATTCAGACACCTAACACAATTGTACCCTGACACCAATTCAGCTTGTCATGAAGAATTTTACTGATAGAATTCAGTGAGTTGTGAATACCTTCCTTGTCCACATTTGGTTTCCTCAAATCGTCTGTGATTCATATATGCACAGATGTTCCCAGCTGCTGGAAAATGAAGCTTGAAGTTCAACCTGATAAGGAGAAAAAAATACCTAATTCAAATTCTAAGAATTATTTGACCTAAATCAATTTCAACTTGAGAAAATGGGGTCAACTCTCTGTACCCCAGAAGAGCCACCTTGGTGATTAAAAAGTAAATCTTGAAGAATTAAATTATGTTGCTATTCAGCTTTCGTATGCACACTTAGGAAGAAAAAAAAAAAACCCAGAGCATCAAAGGCTGTCGGAATAACTCAATTTAGTGATGGTGGCAAAGCATTGCTGAAGGAGGACTTTCCAGGCGGCGCGCTCTGCTCGGGGGAACTGTTACACACTTCAATTGGTATCTGAGAAAAAAGGAGAAATCTTTCAAATGAATAATTTTATGACTTTGAACCACACACATACTGCTTGAATATCAAATTATTTTAAATGAGAACTTCAAAAAGACCCACTTGTTAAATGAGTAAAAAGCCCTAAACATCTGCCTACCAGAACAAAGAGATTTGGATTCAAATGTTGAACAGAGATGGGGCTGGGAAAGACTCTATTCCAGGATTACCCTCGTTGGAAGGTGCGGGGGCACTGACTCAGGATTTTATAGATAATCCAATCCAGCCCTCTTTGGTTTACAGATGAAAACACTGAGGCCTGAGCAAAGGTGTCCGGCCAGACCCGGTCCCCACCCTATTCAGTGTCTAGAGTCCAGACATGTCCCGAGTTAGCGCTCTCTGAGTGGCATGGAGAACGGTTAGTGATGGACAAACTGCTCTGGCCTGTAGGCTGGATGATATGTGCGTTTGCAAGGAGAGCTTTCAATACCTTTAACCCTTAGCTCGTTGCAGAAGCAGCGATTTTCAGGCAACGGAGTCACCCCTCCCCCACCCCATCGTGTATATCAAGCAAGTAGACACGTATTTATTAAGTTGTCCTTGAGTATCGTAGAGGGAAAACTGACCACCTTGGCGGTAGTTGGAAGATCCAAACTGTCATCTTACATCGCCACCAAAGAGCCACGGGTGACCCTGA
This sequence comes from Crocuta crocuta, assembly GCF_008692635.1. Taxonomy (NCBI): domain Eukaryota; kingdom Metazoa; phylum Chordata; class Mammalia; order Carnivora; family Hyaenidae; genus Crocuta; species Crocuta crocuta. The sequence continues at coordinate 5,202,048 of NW_027536464.1, forward strand.
GTCATTGGTTTCTGAGCTTTAGAAAACTGTGCACATGGGTATTTGCCTGGGTTTCTTTGCTCTGAGTCGTTGGTTTCTGGGCTTTAGACAACTGTGCACATGGGTATTTGCCCGGGTTTCTTTGCTCTCAGGGAAGTCGTGAAGAAGATAGAGGCTCATGAACGTGAAAATGCTCTATGAACTGGGAAGATGTGATAGGAGGGTATTAATCATGTCTTTTTAGTCTGTATTTTCAGTACTTTGCTATCACGGGGTCTTGCTGACTCCGGAGATATTCCCCATGCTTGGCTCAGCTAATTTCTAGAGACAGCAAACAACTAACCAGAGCCCATACCCTCAACCAACCCTTTTATCCAACTCTTAACCCTGGGCCACCATTCTCCTGTGCTAGTCACTCCAGGGGCAGGTTCCAGACCACCAGGGACAGCCCCTGTCTTTTTTTTTTTTTTTTAATTTTTTAAATGTTTTATCTCTCTCTCTCTCTCTCTCTCTCTCGCGTGAGCAGGGGAGGATCAGAGAGAGAGGGAGACACGGAATGTGAAGTAGGCTCCAGGCTCTGAGCTGTCAGCCCAAATCCCGATGTGGGGCTCTAACCCACAAACCATGAGATCATGACCTGAGCAAAAGTCAGATGCTTAACCGACTGAGCCACCCAGGTGCCCCGGGACAGCTCCTGTCTTAGAGACTGTTGAAATTATTCAAACTAACCTACTCACCCTGCCTCACCTGTCTTTCCATGCATGCACAAGGAAGGGTCTTGTTCTGTTTCCTTTCTACCCGCTCTGCCTCCTGTTGGGCCCCTGGGCTTCCCTGCGTGGCTCTCCGTGGAGTGGCATGCCTCCTTTCTTTTGGGATCTGCGAGTATAACAAACTATCTTTTACAAATGAATTATTTTTTAGGGGCGCCTGGGTGGCTCAGTGAGCTAAACGTCCGACTTTGGCTCAGGTCATGATCTCACAGTCCTTGAGTTCGAGCCCCATATCAGGCTCTGTGCAGACAGCTTGGAGCCTGGAGCCTGCTTCAGATTCTGTGTGTCTCTCGCTGTCTGCCCCTCCCTTGCTAGTGCTTTCTCTCTCTCTCTCAAAAATAAAATTAAAAAATTAAAAAAATTATTTTTTTAAATTAAGATTTTATTTATTTATTAAAAATTTTTTAAATGTTTACTTTTGAGAGAGGGAGAGAGATGTGAGGTGCGGAGGGGTAGAGAGAGAAGGAGACACAGAATCCAAAGCAGGCTCCAGGCTCTGAGCTGTCAGCACAGAGCCTGATGTGGGGCTCGAACCCACAAACTGTGAGATCATGACCTGAGCTGATCAGAGCTTAACCAACTGAACCACCCAAGTGTCCCAAGGTTTTATTTTTTAGGGGTGCTTGGGTGGCTTAGTCACTTAAGTGTCTTACTCTGGCTCAGGTCATGATCTCAGGTTCATGAGTTCAAGCCCTGCTTTGTGTGAACACAAGCCCCACATTGGGTGAACACATGCTCTGCTCTGGGTGAGACCTGCTTCTCTCTTCCTCCCTCTTTTTCTCCCTCTCTCTGCCACTGCTCACTTGCGCTCTTTCTCTATCTCAAAAAAAAAAAAAAAGGATTTTAATTTTTTAAAGCAAGTTATAAGTCCATAGCAAAACTGAGGTGAAGGTACATATGCTCCTCCCTCCCACACATTCATAGCCTCCCCACCATCCTCCACCACGGTGGTCCATTTGTTACAAATGATGAATCATCATAAACACTGAAAGTCCATAGTTTACCTTAGGATTCCCTCTCGGTGTTGTATATTCTATGGTTCTGGACAAATGTACAATGACGGTTCTCCACTATTATGGCATCGTATTGAGTATTTTCACAGCCCTAAGACTCCTCTGTGCTCCATCTATTCATCCACCCCAACCTCTGGGAACTGCTGATCTTTTTCATTGTCTCTGTAGTTTTGTCCTTTCCAGAGTGTCTGGTAGTTGAATACATGCAGTATGTAGCCTTCTCAGATGCGTTTCTTTCACTTAGTGACATGCATGTAAGTTTCCTCCATGTCTTTTCATGGCTTGATCATTTCCTTTTTGGCATTGAATGATATCTCATTGTCTAGCTGTACCACAGTTTACTTATTCATTTGCCTACTGAAAGGTATCTTGGTTGCTTTCACGTTGGGGGAATTATGAATAAAGCAGCTATTAACATCCACGTGTAGGTTTTGTGTGGATGTAAATTTTCAACTCCTATGGGCATACCAAAGAGCACGATTGCTGGATTGTGTGGTAGGAGTAAGTTTAGGTTTGTAAGAAACCTCCAAGCTCTCTTCCAAAGTGGCTGTACAATTTTGCCTTGCGACTTAGCAACGAATGAACATTCCTCTTGCTCCAAATCCTTGCCAGCATTTGGTGTTGTCAGTGTTCTGGCTTTTGGCCATTCTAATACGTGTAGAGTGGTATCACACTGTGGTTTTAATTTGCACTTACCTGATGACATGTAATGTGGAACTCATTTTCAAATGCTTATTTGCCACTGGTATATTTTCTTTAGTCTGTTAAGGTTTTGGGCCCATTTTTAAGTCATACTGCTTATTTTTTTATTGTTGAGTTTTAAGAGTTCTTTGCACATTTTGGATACCAATGTGTCCAATGTGTCCTTTGCAAATAATTTCTCCCAGCCTGTGGCTTGTCTTCTCGTTCTTTCGATATTATCTTTCACAGAGCAGAAGTCTTTAATTTTAATGAAGTCCAGCTTATCAATTATTTCTTTCGTGAATCGTGCCTTTGCAGTGGTGTCTAAAAAGTTACAGCTATACCCAAGGTCATCCAGGTTTTCTCCGGGGTGATCTGCTGGGAGTTTTAGAATTTTGTGTTTTACATTTAGGTCTGTGATACAATTCGAGTCAATTTTTGTGAAGTATGTAAGGTCTGTGTCCAGAGTCATTCTTTTGCATGTGATGTCCAACTGTTGCCAGTTTTTTTCTAAAAGACAGAAATTATCTTTCCGATGGGAGTTGTCTCCTGATCTCTAACCTCCCTGTATCTGGATAATAAGATCTGTATTTTGAAAGAGAGGGTCTGATTTTCATTTAGCTAGGATGGGATGCCACTTCTGCTCACAGCATTGCCTCTGCTGCCCAGTGTCCACCTTCAGTGGACAGTCCCCCAGGTGTGCCCCTAAATCTTGGGAGCTTGGAGGGCAACATGTCCCCAGGGAAGCAGTGGGTGGCTGAGGGATGAGTGGTGGCCACGGAGGTCAGCTCCTTCCCAGCCATGTCCAGAGCCACGGACACCCCAGAAACACCCTTGCCTCCATACCCCCCACTGGCCCACGAAGAATTCCGGGCTCTAACTTTTCACCTCTGCTTGCACATTCTCTGTTATCTGTTCTCTCTGGTTTGTCTTCTCTGGCCCCATTTGTATCGTCTCCCACTGTGCCTTATCATCTGCCCAGCTTTTAAAAATTTATGTAAGGCCCTCATTAGAATTTTAAGTTTGTCTTCATGTAAGTTCTGCTCATTCCTTATTAGGTTTATCCTTAGCCTTTTGTTTGTTTTGTTTTGACTTTTTGACTTTTTTTGGGTTGCTGCTTTTTAAATGGGATTTTTCTTTCATTATATTTTCAAATTAGTTGTGTGTATGTAGCCAGCTATTGATTTTCACATATAAATTTTTAAGGCTGGGCACCTTATTGAATTCTCCTATCGATTTTAACAATTCTCTCTCTCTCTCTTTTTTTTCCCCCACTTGATTCTCTTTGGTTTCCAGGTATAGAGTTGACACCAGCCAAAAAAAATAATTTTTTTCTCATTTATGTTTATGACTTTATTCTCTCGTGGCAACATCAAGTTACAGGGGTGAGAGTGGGCAGTTTTCTCCTGTTTGCTTGGCTTTTTGGTTTGGTTTCTCCTAAGGATTCTGCCTCTCAGATTCCCCTTAGGATCCCGGGTCCTAAACCCCAGTTCTTAGCACACTGGGCTCTCATTGCTCTGGGAAATGGGAGTCAGGAGTGTTATGGGGTCAGGGGATTTCTGGCCTCAGGACTCACAAGGCTGGTAGATCCGTGAGCCTTCTGCACGTCTGTAACACCCAGCCTGGTCCACATCCCAGCTTCTTCTTGGAACCTCCTGCTCCTTGACTTGTGTTTTCTGGGAGCAAGTAATTTTAGGGGAAAAGAATTTAGAAAAGGAACAGTCATCATAAATTAACATTATTTCAATGGATTGATTGTGTACTTAGGCAAACATATGATGGATGTATTTCTAAGGATATTTTGCCCTTCCCCCCCCCATTTCTTCTTAACCCCTTGAGCACTGTTTAGTTGCCAGTGACAGAAATCAAACTAGCTTAGATTATAAAAGAATTTCTTTTTTTTTTTTATTTTTTAGAGAGAGAGAGAGAGCAGGAGGGGTGGGGAGAGAAATTGAGAGAGAGAGAGAGAGAGAGAGAGAGAGAGAATCATAAGCAGACACCACACTCAGCACAGAGCCCAACGCAGGCCTCGATCCCACGACCCTGGGATAATGACTTGAGCTGAAATCAAGAGTCAGACACTCAACCCACTGAGCCATCCAGGTGCCCCACAAAACAATTTCTTGATTCCTGGAACCAAACTGCAGGAAGGCTGGGTTGCTCATTCCTGCCTCGGTTGAGGGCTGAGTTACCACTCAGCAGGTGCTTTGGTGCAGGCAACTCTGGAGGTGTTGTCTTTAAAGTAATAACGACCACCTACTGAGCTCTTAGTAAGTGTCAGGTACTATTTTAAGTGAGAGGCCTACATTCTCACCTAACCCTCTGCACCATCCTGCGACATAGGTGTGGTTATCCCCACTTTACAGATAAGCACATGGAGTCTTGGTGGAGAACGGGCCCAAGCTCACAAAGCCAGTACGAAGGCAGGCCTGGGATGAGGAGTTAGGCAGACTTAAAGGCTTGGGCTCTCAAGCCCAGTGGACTCTGCAGCCTCTTCTCCCCACAGCTGAGAAAAGAGAGCTCCTCCGGGCAACTCCAAGCAGAACATTCCTGAGCGCGGGCTCTGATTGGCCTGGTGTAGGTCATTTGCCTATCCCTGGACCAATCACTGATGTCAAAGGGCCGTGTTGCTACGATTAACTCAGCCAAGGTCATGAGCCCTTCGCAAGGGCTATAGAGAACCAAATAGGGGAGGAGCTGTTTCCCAAAGAAAGAGGGGATGCTGTTTGGGGCAGATGAAATGAGGTGTGCCCTACAATTCCAAACCCAAACCCTCCACTCACGTAGGCCAGCAGTCTTAATACTCTGGGAATAAGCGTGGAACATTCCTGGCTCCCGCCCTGCTCCCCTTCCCCCCCTTCCCCCCACCCCCGCCCCNACTCTAAAATGTCCCTTTTCTCCTAAGTTTTGGGTAGCATGCCTCTTCTTTCTATGTGTAGTCTCTTTCTTCAGATAGCATCAAGCTTCCTCCCTCCTTTCCTGCTGATTTTGGGCATTCGTTCTACAGATTTCTCCCATTGTTTGACTGATGGTGGTAGAAGGCGGTTCTATTTTCTTGGGGGCGAGGAAAAGCTTCTTCCACTCACTCTTTCATGATCTTGTTCACCGGTTCGAACTTTCCAGCTGATTTAACTTTGCTGGGCAGCAAAGCAGTTCAAGGTGCCTGTGCCAAGATATTAGCATACACTGCCCCAGGCAAAGACACCACTTGAGCGCCCCATCTGTTTTGCCAAGTTCTGTTATGTAAGTGACAGATGAAGGTATCTTTTAAGAGCTGTAGTGTTTGTGAATCATGTGTCTTCATGGAAGAACAATGAGACACACCGGCAGGCAGAACTCGCTTTGTGGGAGCAGGTTTTCTGCCAGAGGGTGATTTGGAGGTTTAAGGATGTGTAGGAGGAATGGCAATCAAGGTGGGGCCCGTGGGTTACCATGCTGAAAGGATTCTTTTCATTTGTCAAGTGTCATTTGCAGCTGAAACTCTTCTGGGGGTGCCTGTCTTGGGGCAGGGTGCACTCTTGAAAGACAACCCTAGGGGATTTGCTGGGGCACCCACTACCCCCTCTTTTCTCACCCCGATGAAAGACCACCCCATGCCTGGCCTACTTGTGGCTCTAGATATTATCTCTAAGCAGTAATGTTAGCTTGGTCAGTGTGGTGGTTGTAAAATGTGATTCCAAAATTCTTCGGCACTCCCCCTATCAAGGGGTGGTGTCTGTGTCCCTTCCTGTTGATTCTAGGTAGATGTAACAGCCTAGACTGATAGAGTATGGCAGAAGGGCTAGAAAAGGCCCCGTGGCTTCCACTTGGTCCTCTGTCCAACGCTCACCTTCCAGAGACTCCCTCTGGGGAAGCCCCTGTCCGCCATGTTGTGAGAAACTCAACCCACACGGAGAGGCCATGTGTGGGCTCAGCCCACACGTGGGCTTCAGCCTGGAGCCCAGCCCAGGTGCCAGGCATGCGTGTGCAGAAGCCAACTTTGAAGCCCCAGACATCATGAAGAAGTTAAGAGCCACCCCTGCTGTGCCTGAATTGCTGACCCACAGAATCTGTGAGCAAAAGAAAATGATGGTTGTTTTATGCTGTGGAGTCTTGGGCATTTATTACAAAACAAAGATAACTGAACGGGAACAGGGGCTCTTTGTACTAACTGTGACCGAGGGCGTCGGAACACTCTTCAGCACCTCGGTGCCAGAGAGTTAGTACCAAAAGGAGTTATGTACCAAAAGGATGCCATCTTGCCCAGGCATATTTTCCCAGCTTGGAAAATATGCTTTGGTTCCCAGGACATTTGGGAACTCCGCCCTGCTTTGACAGCTTTGATGGAAAGTTCCAGAGGACCTCTTGGTCCTATAGTTATATTTAGTTTCTAAGAAGCAAGCTCTAGCACCCATCCCCACGGTTTGCCAATTATATGGAAGATTTGATCTCAATACGCTTCTGTCTCCCATCACATTGTTCATCTCCTGGTCAGTGAATGTGGTAGTGGGTTTAGACCAATGAAACTTGAAGGAGTTCTATCAGCCAGTCAATCAACAAACACTGGTGGAATGACTCTTTCTAAGGGCCTGTGGGAAAAATTAAGAAGATTTTGACTCTCAAGGGCTGGTGGTTTGTTTGGGGGAAATGAGACACAAATTTGTAATATTTCCAGAATTTAAATAGCACATCACTCATGAGAGTGGGTGGCAGGCACTCTTCATTGTGAGTCTGGGGAGCCCAGGGTCCCCTTTTATAGAACGTAGGATTACGAAGGAAACCAAGCACACAGAAATATGGTCATCTGAACATTAAAAGCCAAAACCGATTTGTGAATGGAGTAGCAGCTAATCTTCTGAATTAACCGATTAAATAACAAGATCTAGCATTGGTCTTATAACCACCATAATTTTGAAGAAGTGATGAGTATAAACTAGATCCTTGGGCCGAGGAGATACATGCAACAACTCTATTATGGTATAAAACATCTGTGATTTCTCTTGGTGGGAAAAATCCCAGGTACTATTAGTGCTTCTGTGGCAGGTGCCTACATGTGAGTTGAGGGAAACGCTAAAGTTTAGTTAGAGGTTATTGCAGACAAAAAGGATATATGGACTGCAGCAAACTTAAAAACAGTGACAAAATGGAAGCTCGTCTTGCTTTTATTATCACCAGGAACCATTAATTTTAAACAATGTCAGTGATAAAGAACATACATCCCTCCAGGGGCCAAAGATTCCTATTGACCCTGCCCTCGACCCCAGTATGCCACCAAATAAAGGTATAGTTTTTCCCCCCAGCCAAGTTCACAGAGCCCTGAATGCTATCCACGGATCCCTTGGTGGTCTCTGACTTCAGGTTACTCCTCCTGTGTGGTGTATCTTGGTTCGGGGTATGAGTTTTGTCTTTTTTTTTTTTTTTTTTTGGTCTTTGTTTTGTTTTGAGAGACAGAGGATGGGGGAGAACTTGTGCGTGGAAGAGGGACAGAGAGAATCCTAAGCAGGCAACATGGGCCTTGATTCCATGAACCTGGGATCATGACCTGGGTTGAAATCAAGAGTCGGGTGCTTAACTGACTGAGCCACCCAGGCACCCCAGGGGGGTATGTGTTTTGGAATCAATGGGTCTTGGCTTGAGTCCACTGGGTTACTGATGGGTTATATGACCTTGACAGAATTGCTTAGACTCTCTGAAGCTCAGTTTCCTTCTCTGGAAAATGGGATATAATAATGGGCACTTTCCCATCATCTTTGGGTGGATTCATGGAGATCAGAAAGTGGGTGAAGTGGTGAATGGGTGCACCTAGCCTGTGGAAGGTGCTCCATCAATGGTGGTGGAGCTGGTGGTCATTGTAATGGTTGATTTCCCAGTGGCTCTGGGAGAAAGGTACGGCCATTCCGGTTTATCATGTAAGACTGGATCTTTACTTCTACTGAGGATTCTGATGGAGCAGGAGATGACCTGTGCTTTGCTATCACCTACCTGCCCAGGACTCTTAGCCTATTTTATTGGGTGTTCCTGCCCCCATCAGTGCCCTTCTGCCCATGGTGGGTCCTGGGTCACAGAATCTAGGATGAACTCATATGGGATGGATTCTCCTGTGCATACTGGGTTCAGCAGCCCGGTGAAGCTTGCTCAGGTCCCTCCTCTTGCATGAAGCCTCTTGACCTTGGGGATCACTCCTTGTTAGAGCTTTTGAAAACTTCCCGGTCTGGACTGTTCATCAGGCACTGGATATGTGTGTGGCTGTTGTTTCTCTCGTGCCAGCTGCTCTCCTCAGTTAGATCATCCATGACTGAAGGCAGAGAACTATGAGAGAATTCTTCCGGATGGAAGGAATCTTTTATCTTCTTCCTTCTCCACTTGACAGCCTTGCGGGTAATATGTACTTATTTATTGGATATTTACTGAGTGAATAGACTAATCAGTAGGTAAAGGGACCAGCCACAGGACCTTGGATCTCGCCCAGATCTGTCTGTGTTGTCTTATAGATGCTGTGGCTCCTCTCTTCATGAGGTTGGCAGGTGGGTTGATCACATCTGAAAATCAAATAGCCAATCAGGTGTTGTGCCCAAATGTGTGACTCTGGAGGTCTGGCCACAAAAAGGTTCCTTTCCCACTTCGCCTGCAGCTGGGAGGTAAAATCCCGGATTTTTGCTGCCTGGCCCCAAACCCAGACATTCAGACCTGATCGATCTGGGCCGGGGTCCCCAAAGTCCCACTGACCTTGGCTGAGAACCTCAGTCCAACACTAACATAGAGGGGGCCCGGGTGGCACGGGGTTTTTGCCTGTGTCTGAGAGCAGAATCTCCCTCCTGCTAGCTGTGGGGTCCTGGGTAAGTGACTTAACATTTTTGAGCCTCCATTCCCTTCTCTGGAAAATGGGGGTAATGATAGTCCCAAGCCTTTAGGGAGTTCAAGAGGATTGAATGAGACCATGAATGCAACGCTCCTAGCATATCTTGAATGCTCAATAAATGGTAATTGCTATTATTATTATTTTATTTATTTATTTAAATTTTCAAATTTATTTTTAGAGAGAGAGAGAAAGGAGTACAAGCGGGGGAGGGGCAGAGAGGGAAACAGAGGATCTGAAGCGGGCCCGGTGCTGACAGCAGAGAGCCCAATGCGAGGCTTGAACTGCGAGATCATGACCTGAGCTGAAGTCGGATGTTTAACCGACCGAGCCACCCAGGCGCCCCTATTACTACTTATTTTAATGACATGTATGAGTAGAGGTGGAGGAGAGGGTTCAGGTCATAAAGATGTCTCTGTCTTGACTCCCTCCAGGTCTGTGTTTCTGTGCTTCTGTGGAGACCTGGCTCCAACAACCCCACACACACAAATGCCCTTGTGCTGTGCTGTGCTCAGGGAGAGGCAGCGTGGCTGCCGCAGGCCCTTTATCACGGCAGGGCCACAGAAGCTGGGAGCTGGGAGCTAATACCACCTGTATTATCTAGGCAGGAGGAATGGAGAGGAAGAGGCTGCAGGACTTAAAGCACTTTTACTTTATGAAGAGCTTTTCTAATGTAAAAAATGCTCACACAGCTACTTTCCATGGCAGCTGCCTTACCATTATTTTCAACACTCTGAGGACAAAATGAGATTACGTGTGGGGAAGGGGAGAGGCAGGGGGGGCATTCAAGGGCTGGATTTAAATCCAATTCTGCAGGTTGAGCCCGTGTTAATGCAATATTATAGGATTTGGAGGCAAGGGCCTCTGTGGCTTAATCCAAGGTTTCTTCAACATCTGGGTCATTGTCAATGTCACTGCTGCTTTTATTCTAACTGTATCAAGGGGATAGTCAGAGAGAGCGTGGATTCTTAATTCCCACGATTGCTTGCCTTTAAGGCACCAAATAGACACTCCTTGCCAAGGAACCATTTTTGATCATAGGAGACCTGAAATAGAAATGATTTAACCCTTTCTGATGATTAGACAAGGCACAGGGACACACCTGTCCCGGTATCTTTCCACTCTGAATCACAAACAGGATTACTCAGAGATCAAAGAAGGACGCACGTTTAATTACCCCGGTGCAGCCACACATCTGCTCTGCCTGCCAGGAGGCCCCCAGAGCTGGAGCGGGAAGAGACACACACATTCACTGAGCACGTATTTTTCAGAAGTGTTATGTGCTGGGGCCTGTCAGTGTACAGTCACTGAGATCTCAGCCCCTTCCCAGAGGGGTTCAGGGCTTGGCGTGTGACAAACTATAATGAAAGATACTACTGTGACTAGGGCCCCAAGGAGCAGCAGGGCCGATACTCTTCCCAGGTTGACCTAACGGCCATTATTAACATCTTTCTCCTTTTCCTTATCTACCCTAGAGACTGGAGGGGTTGTATTCTCATTTCCTCTGCTCTGTTGCAACCAGAAGGGGTTGGTGAAGCAGTCTGGTGGCATGAATGGTCACATAGAAGTCCTCTGGTGGGTTTCAAGAAAGCTTTCATTCTCCTACTAAGAGAGGCAAAACAGCTGGAAAGCAAGTAATGATTTCCCTGGAAGCAAATGCGATGTCTGGATGTTCAGCAGCTATCTTGCAAGCATGAGGCAACGAGCATAGAACAAAGGCCATTGTACACACGCTATCCCTGACACTGTGAGGCTTTCAGATCTAAGTTAGAAGTTGCCTTTCTTGAGACTCTTTTTTTTTTTTTTTAAGTTTGTTTATTTGAAGGACAGGAAGGGGTAGAGAAAGAGGTAGAGAGGGAATCTCAAGCAGGCTCCCTGCTGTCAGCATGATGCCTCATACGGGGCTTGATCCCATGAACCATGAGATCATGACCTGAGCCGAGACCAAGAGCTGGTTGCTTAACCAACTGAACCACTCAGGCACCCCTTGAGACTTTTACGTTGATTTGTTTTTCAGAGAGAGAGAGTGAGAGAGACAGCGCGCGCGCGCACACACACACACACACGCGCACACACACACACGCACAGTGGGGGAGGGGCAGAGAGAGGGAGACACAGAACCTGAAGCCGGCTCCAGGCTCTAAGCTGGCAGCACAGAGCCCGATGCAGGACTCAAACTCACCGTGAGACATTGACCTGAGCCGAAGTCGAACACTTAACCGACTGAGCCACCCAGGCGCCCCAGGACTCTTAATATGCATATATCAGGCCTTGACGAGAGCACCTTGCCCTTGCCTGGGCCATTCCTGATTGATACAGCACAGAAGGAAATCTGAAAGGAGGAACCTTTGCGCAAGGGCCGCCTGAGCAGGGCCCCATCTGTGGTGTCCTGCCATGTGTGACAGCCCCAAGGGGACCACAGGGGGTGAGGGGTGCGTTCCCCAAGGAACCGGAAGATGGTGGGGAGACAAAACCCACAGTGATCACAGGCCTTAATAGGTGGCTTGTTTGGGTCCCAGTAGATTGGGGAGCAGCAGGGCACAAATTTGTTCTTGAGCATGTGTCTCTGGGTCACCTGATCTGAGGCACCTGCCTTCCCTGCCTGCCTGACACTGTGAAGAACTGAAGTAAGGCAGGGCCTGCCATACTGGTGACCCTCCAGGGGAGGTGACACCTCCGAGAAGTTCCTGTCACATTTATCTTTTCTTCTTCCTTCATCTGCCTTCCTGTTGGCAGCATGACCATCTTCCTACTGTTCCAGACACAGCTCTCTCTCTCTCTCTGTCTCTTTCTCAATCTCATTGAAGGAAAGAGTAGCAGGGGAGCTGGGCAAAGCAGCAAATCTCGGGCTGGTTTCCTTATCTCTGGGCTGAAATGGAATCAAATGTAGCTTGGGAAGCATGACCGTCCGTATGCTGGTTAGAGGCCCCTGCCATTCTTCATCTTCCCGGGAGCCTTGGGGAACCCTGCCCTGGGGGCCTGGCCTCCGGAATTGCCAATTGCCGGTAGCCCCTCCCTGGACTAAGGCATCACCAGTAGAACTCTCCGAGCAGCTGGAGACCTTTCAGGGCAGAGACTCCCCACCTGCGGTCGGTCATTAGGCAAAGGACAGAGCTTTGTGCAGCTCAGGACAGAGACCTGATTTGGAGGTTCTCAACTTTTTGTCTGGGGGCGCCTGGGTGGCTCAGTCGGTTGAGCATCTGACTTCGGCTCAGGGCAATGTCTCACAGTGAGTTTGAGCCCTGCGTCCGGCTCTGTGCTGCCAGCTCAGAGCCTGGAGCCTGCTTCAGATTCTGTGTCTCCCTCTCTCTGCCCCTCCTCCGTTTGCTCATGCTCTCTCTCTCAAAGTAATAAACTTCTTTGTCTCTGTTCAGTTTCTGGAACGCGCTACCCCCGTGGCAGTCCTTTGCCTTTAAACCAATCAATAAATCTGCCTTCTTCCTGCACGTGGTGGGACATTGCAGGTGGGGTCCTGCCCAGGCTGAACTTTGGGAGAAATGGCTCCTTTCACATTCCCGGTCGGTGCCGCATTGATCAGGAATGACCCAGGCGAGGCCCATGGCGCTCTTACTGAGGTGTGATAGGTGCGTGGCAAGAGCCCAGACCCCCCTCTCTGCAGAGGTTTCTAAGTTGGGAGAAGTTGAGTCTGTCCGTGTGCCTGGCCATCTTGTCCGGTGCCCAAAGAGAGCTCTCCAGGAACACAGCCAGAAAGGAAAGGACTTAAAAAGACAGGAGACAAACACCTGCTGATGTCATTTCTGTCCCTGCCATCCAGACAGATCCGGAGGGGTCAGCACTTAGGCTTCCCAGTCACAGAAGTAAAATATCCTCCTCGGGATGATAAATAAAATAAACACGTAAAATACCAAACTCAGTCGGGTTTGGGTTTGGTTTCTGAACTTGCAGGGACAGCATACTCTTCCCGGCCATTTCCTGTTCCTGCCTTTGCCTCTGGTCGTGCTACTGCCTTCCCCACCCGTCTCTCCCTATTGATCCTGAAAGGCTTTTCGGTCCCAACCCAGAGGCCACCACCTCCTATGTGAAGCCTTTCCTGACCCCCTCCTTTGCCAACTCATCCCTCCCACCTTGAGATCCCCTGACACGTCGTCTGTGCGTCTCTGTGTCCATCAAGATGACATTCAGCTGCAGGGAATAGAAAACCGGACTCACGGAAGTTTAGATACACAGGGAGCTCTTTTCTCTTGCATAACAAATGCATTCATCCCACAACTATTTACTGAGCCCTCACTAGGTCCCAGGCATTTTTCTCGGTTCCATTACTTGGCCAAGCAAAACGTCCCCCAGAACTTTTGGCCACCACGTGTGACAGGCATCCTGTGTCCCTGCTTTGGAGGGACACTTTTGAGTCTGGTGCTCATCTTCCCCTTTCTTCCTGTCTCCTGAATCCAATATTTTCCTTCCTTCCTTATTTCTGTTCTTTTCCTCTCCAGGACCTCTGGCTCCCCATCAGCCTTTGGGAAAAATAGCCATTGCTTAGGTTTGCTTCTTTTTCTCCTTAATAAATACAAATCTCTTGTTCTCAGCGTAGCTTGCTTGCTTTCTTTTTAAAGTTTATTTTATTTATTTTGAGAGACAGAGAGCTTGAGCAGGGGAGGGGCAGAGACAGAATCCCAAGCAGGCTCTGTGCTGTCAGCACGTTGCCCAGCGTGGGGTTCTGTCTCACAACCGTGAGATCATGATCTGAGCCAAAATCAAGAGTCAGATGCTTAACTGACTGTGCCTCCCAGGCACCCCATAGCTTGACTTCTTATTCACCTCTTGGCTCTTGGAGAAATACTTGTCTTTGGCGGCAGCAAATGTAACAGAAAGAACAGGCAATTCTGGAGTGAGAAGACTTTCACGTTCAAGTCCTGGTGCCAGTGCTCACTATCATGACCTTGGGCAAGGGTTTAAGCTCTCGGACTCTGTTCCTTGATTGGTACAATAGGTATGATATTTAACACCTCTCCATAAGTCTTTTACGGGGATTAAATGAAATGACTTCAAAAAGCACGATGTGGATGTTTCTCATGATCTGCGCAGAAGGTCACTTTAGCGCTGACGGCAGCAAAGGGATGTTCCTAAGCACACGGGGAATCTGTCCTTCAAGCCCAGATCTCAAGATCTGGGATGGCTCTTCATTTCCCGTACTTTTGCTCTCACCCCAGAGGCAGATGTTAGAAGCTGACTGGGAGGTTTTCTGGCTTAATTCTCCCCAAACATTCAGGGTTTTATGTTGCAGAGCATCTGAACAGGCTGCAACTCCAAACTCTCTCCTGCCACTCCCAGTCTTATTTTGGAAATGGATTTAAAGTCACATTTTTGAGATTCCAAATGTGTGACCCTCCCCTTCCCCCCAAGCTATTTGGAGCTTCCATTTGCTGCTGTTTATAACCCTGGGCTCTTGACCTGATTTTGCCTGCAGCTTGGAACTCTCCAGAAGACCCCAGGGCTCTCCTTTTGTGTCATCTGGGTTCTCTGGCCTCTGGTTTTGTGCGTCATGGCTTCCTAGTTTCTGATTTGGATTTGGCGTCACCCAGATTCGTCGGCCACTGACTCTGTACATCCTGTCCCATTTGTTCCCCACAAGCCTGTCAGTGGCCACTCCGCCTTTTAGATGGTCCAAGTCCTTTCTGGAACTTTCTGGTGGGAAGGCTCTCATACAGCTATTCTTCCCTTACCATTAAGCCGGACTGCTCCCCTTCTTTTAATTTAAGCCTGTGATTTCCAATTGAATTCTTTGTGCTCCAGTGAGACTTCTTTAGCTGCACATCGGATACATTCTTCACTTTCTTCCAAAGTGCAATATTATCTATGCAATATATTACCTGATTATATTTTACATAATGTATAATGTTATACGTTATCTACAATGTGTACAATATACAACATTATACACGCTTTTCCCTGTGAATCTAACACATTGGTTTTATTGATACTTGGAAAGCTGGAAAAAAAGAGGTAAAATAGTGGGTCATGCTACCCTCTAGTGGCAGAGGATGGCAACACACAGCTGAGCACAGGTGAAAGTTTTATACCCCCCTACCCAAGACCACACGGATGAACATAGAATTTGGGTTATAGATTTACGTGTATTTTCACTGCAACTTGTATTCACAGATACTAAGATATTTCCTTTGAGCACTGTGATTTTAGTCTTCTTTTTAGGGATAATAGACTATCGCTGCATATCAAAAATGTATTATTTTTTGTGGAGCCACAATGCTGTATGCTATATCACCTGAATAAAACATTTTCCTCCTACAAGTTATGTTTTCTTTTCAAAAAACTTTCTGTAAGATCACACCTTTGGGCATTTCACATTTTTTTAAAAGTTTATTTATTTTGAGAAAGAGAAAGAAAGAGAGACAGAGACAGAGAGACAGAGAGAGAGGGAGAGAAAGAGAATCCCAAACAGGCCCCACACTGGCAGCACGGAGCCCGATGCAGGGGCCCGAACCCATGAACCTTGAGATAATGATCTGAGCAGAAACCAAGAGGGAGGAGGGTTAACCAACTGAGCCACCCAGGCACCCCTCACATATCGACAAGTAAGGTCTTCTGCCGAACGTGGTGCACAAACAGCTTTGCAGGCTCCTCAGATGCTGCCGTGAGGTCAAGGATTCTCAGCATCTGGTTCCGGCTTGTTGGGGGCCTCCCCGCGAGTCGGGCAGGTGGCTGGGCAGCCCCGATTGGGGTCTGCGGTGGTGTGTGGTCCTCTTTGCTGCTGCCTGAGCTTCCTTCGGTCCCTTTCCCTTCATTCCTTTGAGAATCTGCNCCAGTCCTGTGACTTTGGCCACAGACATAATGTTCCTCCTGCTGCAGACCAGACATTGCAGCACCCTGACCACCGTCCAGAGCCTTAGCCACACGAGAAATATGTAACACAGCACATTGTGTAGAGCAGGGGTGGCAGACTTTTGCTGAAAAAGGCCAGAAAGTAAATATTTTAGATTTGTGGGCCAGATGGTCTCTGTCATGACCACTTCCTGCTGCTGTCCTGCAAAAGGAGCCACAGGCGTACAGAAATGAGCAGGTGTGGCTGTGTTCCAATTAAACTTCCAGCACACAAAAATCGAAGTTCATATAATTTCCACATGTCATGAAATTTTTAAGTTTTTCCCAACCATTTTAAAATGTGACAATCATTCTAAGCCCGTGGCATGAAAACAGGAAACAGGCTGGACTTAGCCTGTGGGCCATAGTTTGCCTACCATCGTGTTAGAGCGAGTAATCCTTCACCCCCTTTCCATGATGGTAATTTTTCTGACAACCGTAAACGGCTGGATTCAGGGCTCTGTTTTATCCAGTTGTCTGGATAAAACTCAACTCCTGAATGGTTAAAATTTTTTGTCAATTCCTAACAGGCACATATTTATGTAGGTGTTTTGAACTGCTTGACCGACTCGGCCTGTAATTTCCTCCAAAGAATTGGTTGATCCACTGAAAATTCTCTTTGAAAAGCAACCTCATGGATGTTTTCTGAAAGCCTAATTTAAAACCTCTGGGGGCCTCACTCCGTCACCTCCGGATCCTTTTCTTTCTGTGTCCACACTTCCGTTCATCTCCTCCTTTCTTCTTCCTAATTAGCTGACTGTATAATTAACTGTTTCCTCATTTAGAGGTTGGGAGCCCTCGCTGCTGTCTAATCATCCCGTGGCCCTCCTGTGTGCCTCTTCTATTTCCTTTTGAGATGAAGTGCCCAGAACTGAATGGCAGTCAAGGTCAAGCTGCCCGCATTTGTATTACATACTAGCACGCCATTACCATGGTGTTCGCTCCTCCTTAATACAGACTAATAGCTCATTCTCCTTCATGACCTCTAGTTAGCACCGGGTAGCCATCTTCAGGACTCTCTTTGTGATAATTTCAAGACCTTTTCCTTAGGATGTTATAACTAATTCAGGGCCCATCAGCGATCATAAATAGTTTAAACAGCTCTTTCGAGTGTGAACCACCTCCCAAGGGCCATTTAATTTACCAGGTGTCCCCTGGCTGTGCTGTCCCATGACCAGCCGCTGTCCCTGCCCTTTCAAACTCAGTTTCCATGTCTTACTTTGGTCCAGTCAGCAGAGGTAGAACTTACACTTGGGAATGAGCCGTGCTCTGCTATTGACCTGCCTTGCAATGCATTAATGATGGACTTGATAGGATTTCCAGTGTTTCAAGCCCAGAGAGGTTGCCTCTGGAGGATTTTTTGAGAGGCCAAACTGATCCCAGAATTGTGCTAACAGTCGGTTTCCTTCTGTTCAGGGAAAACTCAGGGATTTTGCTTTTCCTAAAACCTTCCCAGTTTCAGGGTCTTATTGGGTTTCCATAATTTGCCCCTCTGGAGAACTACAGAGACAGGGTTCTGCCCAGTTGACTAGACTAAGTTTTTGGCTGCCCTCATTTCGTAGTTGCTTAGGGTGCTTACACACACAAATTCAATTGGTAAGATTTGAATATGGATTAAGTAGATAATATGGTGATTAGATAGTAATATTGTATCAGTGATATATTTCCTGAATTTGATAATTGCCACTGTGATTATGGAAGAGAATGTAGTTGGGAGCTGCATGCTGGGGGATATGGGGAGATGGTCATGATCTCGGCACCTTTTTTCAAAGGGTTCAGAAAATATTTATATGTATTTTCACATTTGGGAATGTATATATATATATATGTATATATAATGTATGTATGTAACAGTGCATACAGAAGCACACACGTATATGTAGAAAGATAAAGAAGAAATGGCAGAATGGTAATGAATCAGGTGAATGGAAAATGATGAAGAATGGAGCTGGGGTGAAAAGCACGTGGGGATTCCTGTGTAACATTTTTGCCACTTTTATGTTGGTCTGAAGTTCTTTGTGGATGGATAGTTTAATTAGTTGAGACGGTGGGTCAATGCCAGTAATAGCACCTGAGACCTTGATGGATTGCCGGCCCGGCCTCGCCTTCCCCACAGTGCTCCTTGGTGTTCCTGCCCCCTATTGCTGCCCTTCTACTCACCATCTCCGCTGGTCTGCCCCATCTCAGCTAAGAGTCATCAACTATGGGCTGAGCAAGAGTACGTGCCAGCTGCTGGCAGGGACAGGAGAGTGGAGAGGAAGCAGATGCGTCCCCATCCTCCAAGAGCTCCAGGCTAGCAGGGAAGACAGAAACTAAAACTAGACAGAGAGTCACAAAGGCCTGTAGAGGGAATGTGCAGTTCGCTGAAGGCAACGTGTCAGAGGGTCTAACCCATTTGGGGGCTCAGGGAAGGCTTCCTGGGGAAGTGGTATCTGAGCCCAGAAGTATAGGATGGTGGGGATTAGCTTGGCAAAGAGAGGGTGACAGAGAGACCAGCAGGTGTTGGGGGGAGGGTACTGGAGGGTTGTGGTGCAGGTGTTAAGAGGAGCCAGCGGGCTGGAGGGGAGCCAGAGCAGGGGCAGCAGAGGTGGGAGAGGCAGGCAGGGTCCGGTGGCCACTTTGAGAATTTCTTTTTCTTTATTCTGAGAGCTGTGAGAAGGGAGTGGGCAGTAATGTCATGATTCGTTTTGGATTTAAAAATGAACCAACAAGCAAACAAAATCCCTCTAGCTGCAGTGTAAAAGTGAGTTGGAAAAAAGCAAAGTAGTTGTGGGGTGGAAAGCTAGGAAGCTATTGCAGTGGTCTGGTGAGTCTTCCTGGATTGGATAGAGAAAACTGGGTGGATATTGGATATACATGGAAGGTGAACTTGGCAGGACTTGATGATCTGTTGGACTGTCCCATTTGGATAACCCTTTACTGAAAAATTTCTGTTTTTCCTTTTGGTTTATAGATCTGGTTGCGAAGTGCTGTGTGTGTCTTTTTGCCTTTTCAGAAAGCATTTGCAAATATTCCCCCCTACCTGGCATTGACTAATTGCCTTACTTGTGTATGCCTGCCATGAATATTCCTTGCACAAAGATGAAGGTTTATCTCATTCAATAAGATCTTGTTAATTAGGAATTGGGATCTACCTCTCTGACATATTCTGGGAACTTAAGATGTAGGAGACAGAAATTAATGTAATTTTCAAATAACCTATTGCACTTAAGAAATTGCACATTAGACAATAGGGTTTGTATTGGAAGGTATCAATTTTGACAGGGAAGAGGTTCTGTATGATGCAATCACAATTCTGACAAATAAAGGCCCCTGTACTTTTCCATGCCAAGGGTGATTTACAATTATAGAAATACATGGTTCTCTTTGATTTATGGCATTGTGTTAACCACAGAATTACTTAGCGAAATCAGCTTGGCTTGATGTAAGATATTTTCCTTGCCTAGGAAAAATTTTGGCCTGAAGGAAAGATGACATTAATTTAGGAATAGTGGAGTTATCATTGAGTTATCAAAATAAATCTGAGGACATAAATCAATTCTACTGCATGGAGAATGCTAAATCGATAAGTCCAGAAAGACTTTATTGATTCCATGGCTATCACTCAGGACTTCTTCATTAGATTCCTCAGCCATATGTTTAATTGAAATGATAATGCAGATAACTTTGGGTAAATCCACGAATCCTGACTTTGATACGGGGTTGTTCAAAGTAATGAAAACAGTTTGTCGAGGCTGGCTTTCTCTTTTAGATTCAGGGGGATACACAGAGGAAGACTTAACATCTTCCTGTCTCCTGGAAGATGTCTAGGCAGATGAGGGCTCAACAATTTTAAGTTGCTCCTTTTAAATTTAGTTTTAAAAAGTGTAGTAACAAACTGATCATAATATAAGAGGATATTTTAAAGAATTTACTCATGGGGCACCTGGATGGCTCAGTCACTTAAGTGTCTGACTTTGGCTCAGGTCATGATCTCCAGGTTCATGGGATCAAGCTCCACCTGAGGGTGTCTGAGCTGACAGTCAGAGTCTGCTTGGGATTCTCTCTCTCTCTTTCTCTCTGCTCCTCCCCAGATCACATGCTCTGTTTCTCTTTTTCTCAAAAGAAATAAATAAACTTAAAAAAATTACTCATAGTTAACACTGCCCTAATATATCTACAATTGTTATATTGCACTATAATATCTTTTTCTGTGACTTGTCTCTCTCAGTTAAAAAATGGTGAGCAATTGGGGACAAGAGTCTTTTAGTATCCCTACATCTGGTTTAAATGCGTGAATGCTCTTATATGGCTGTAATTAGAGCTTTATCAGTCAGCTCTTGCTGTATAACCCCAGAATTTTGTCCATTAAGAAATGGAGCATTTTATCTGCTCATGATTCTGTGGATCAGATAGGTGGTTCTGTTCTTAGAGCGGACAGTCTAGGATGGCTTCATTCATGTGTCTGGCAGTTGCTATGACAGTGGGATGATGCTCTCCTGTCTCTCATGACCCAGTAGGCAGTTCACATGATGGCAGAAGAATTCCCAGCAGCAGGAGGGGGAGTAATTCTCAAGAACTCGTGCTAGTACTTATCAAGGCTTTGCTTGTGTCCCACTTGCTAATAGTGCCTTGAACAAAGCCAGTTCCATGCCGAGCCTGTATTGAGAGGTGAAGACATGACCTTTATGTCTTGATAAGGGGAGTTATAAAATATTGTGGCCATTTTTTCCAATATATTGCAGAAATATAAGTAAAATTGTATTTTATGCATTTTTCCTTAACTATAGATGCTTCTTCTTGCATGTTTTAAAAAGCTAATATGTTGGTAAGTATACTCTGTGCTAATTATTTTACATTGTAACATTTAATCTTCAGACAACCCTAGTACGTGGGTAAAATTATTATTCCCATGTTGCTAATGTGGGAATGGAGACTCAGAGATATCAAGCAACTCACCTAAGGTCACACAGGTAGTACGTGGGAGAGCAGAGATTTTAACCTTGATCTCTCTGACCCTAGAGCCTTATGTTTAGCATGCTTTTCATGATAGTTATAACTTGCTTTTTATTTAGACACTGATGATTTTTTGAAATTATAGGACACATCCTCAGAAAGATTTCCTAAGCTGTGTGTGAGACTAGACTTCCTTACCTAAGGGTGACTTGGGCCCTATGAAAGAATCATGCCACCTTCCAAGCCTACCAGATAAGACCTCTTCATGTTTCTCCTAAATCACAGAAGCAAGGGGGTGGTAGCTAGATTCTGTCAAACCCTAAATTAAGGGTCTGGGCACTATTCTGTGACCACAGATAGGTGACGGATATGAGAATTTGGCAAACTATAAAGCACTGTGTGAGTTCACTAGCTATATGGAATTTATAATAAAGAATATTGTATAATTTTTATTATTGACAATTGAATGCTATACATCCTATATATCAGTAGAACATCTATTAAACTTATATATGTGGTCTCACCATAGAGGCACACACTTTTTTTCCCCACAGAGAAGTAACTACTGACCAGCACACCACTGGCATATTCCCACCACTTTCTTACCTGTCACATAGAAGAAGTTGGGGAATTTTCGTCTTCAGTCTGCATGCTTGAGAATACAACCTTTCTTCTTTTTAAAATTATTTTATTTTGTTTTTAAAACAATTTTTATTATTTCTTTCCTTTTTTTTTTAGTAGTTTATTGTCAAGTTTGTTTCCATATAATACCCAGTGCTCATCCCCACAAGTGCCCTCCTCCATGCCCATCACCCCCCTTCCCCTCCCCCCCACACCCATCAGTCCTCAGTTTGTTTTCAGCATTCAAGAGTCTCTCATGGTTTGCCTCCCTCCCTCTCCCTCACTAT
>NW_027536464.1:5224101-5252500 GCF_008692635.1 Crocuta crocuta
TCAGCACTCCTGGATCCCTTGGGTAAATTCCTAGCAGTGCTATTGCTGGGTCCTAGGGGAGTTCTATTGTTAGTTTTTAGAGGAACCTCCACACTGTTTTCCAGAGGGGCTGTACCAGTTTACATTCCCACCAACAGTGTAGGAGGGTGCCCGTTTCTCCACATCCTCGCCAGCATCTAGAGTCCTCTGATTTGCTCATTTTAGCCACTCTGACCGGCGTGAGGTGGTATCTCAGTGTGGTTTTGTTATATTTGACAGAGAGAGAGAGAGAGAGAGAGAGAGAGAGAGAGAGAATCCCAAGCAGGCTGCATGCTCAATGTGGAGCCTGACACGGAGCTCAGTTCCACAACCCTGGGGTCATGACCTGAGCAGAAATCAGATGCTCAACCGAGTGAGCCACTCCGGCACCCCTACCAACATTTCTTTTATCTTTGGCTTGCTCACTCACAGGAAGCCCTGGGAAGCATCATATTCAGCCAGCTAAGGATGTCCAAAAGGCAAAACCTTCTGACTTTCCTACAATCTTCTCCTAGGAAGAATTCTAACAGCTGGAGGACAGAGTGAGCAGGTCCTGGGGCTCCTGCAAGTGGAGTGTCTTGTCTGTCACGTCAGAGCATTGTAGAATTTTTGCATTGACCTTTATCAGAGTAACAATAACAACAAGCATTTATATGGGCTATTATTTACAAAGCGTGTCTACATGTATTTGCAAGGGGGTACTTGCTAACCTCATACTTCTAAGCTTTTCTCTGTTTCCAGCAATTCATGTGCAGCTGGAGAGGGGGAATATTTATGACAGCTTTAGGCATTGGCTAGTGCTGGGAGCCGCACCGGCCTCGCTGGGTGACAGTCACAGTAAGGAAATGGCAGCATTTGCACAGCTTCTGCCATGAGAAACGAAAACTGGTATCTCCTTCTGCCACTACTGGCTCATGTTGGAAATGAGCCTGCTGGTCTTGACCAGGCCTCACAATATTCCAAATCAGACCGATATTCCCCACACAGATTCCTCATAAGGAAAAGCATATTCCTGCCTTTTCAAAAGAGATTTTAGATGAAAGGACTGTGGATGATTGTCAAAAGGCTCTTTCTATATGGGCCTTGCAGATCCAAGACGATTGAGCCTGGCCCGGGGACAAAGAACCTAATTTAGAGTTAAGGGACAGATAAGGGCAGAACTCAAGTTAATACTTTCACCTTTTCTAACTAGTGATGTATGGCAGTCCCTTCCCTAAGGCCTCCCTTAGGGAGTGTCCCGCAAACACCCTCCCTTACACTGGCGGCTGGGATGAGGGTAGATAAGAGTAGCTAAAACATAACCCAAAAACAAAGGCCGACACATTTAGGGCCTCCATGGTGTATACACATTTAGCATCCGGTCAAAAAGGTTTCCACAAACAACCTATTAACCAGTTTAAAAACATTCGTCCTCTTGTGAGCCAGACAGAATGACTCCTAGCCCATCTACACACTTAACCTATGACCTAAACCTTAGCATTATTAACTTAGAACAAATATGTATGTTATCCTGTGTTTCACTAAGAATACCCTGTTAATTCCTTAGTTATAAGATTTACTCAGCCTCACTATAATTGGAGTAGTTCTGCAAGAATATTTCTGTAAAACCTGCTTCTGTACACTTTCCAAAGCATCTTATCACAAAGAGTATCCATTGTAAAAATTCCTTTTTCTGATGTCATGTTATCATTTGACCTATAAATAAAGACACCAAAACTGACAAGACAGAGACGCCTGTCTGGTGATCAGAAAGAATCTCGGCTCTCTCTCTCTCTCTCTCTCTCTCTCTCTCACCGACACTGACCATCCTTCAGGGACCCCTGGACCTGCTGGAGCCGGCCTCCGGCAAGCTAGCTCATTCCTCTCCAGGAGAGACTCAGGCCTCTCGGACATGGTATTAAAGGTGTTTCCATGCTATTTCCTACACTCTTTATCATACCCAGTCTGCAGTGAATTCAAGCAGGAAACAAAACCCCTTAAGGGATTATTAATGGTTCGAGTGGAGACAGCAATGCCACTTGCCCAAGTAAGTATTATATGGTTGTCTTTGAATCTGGTTCTCTCCCTGCGGTAGAGGGCACAGGAGGGCACCGGGAATACGAAGGGAGCTCAGAGGGAACAAGCAGCTGTTTCAAGGATTACGAAGAGGGTTCCCGGCCATTTTCTAAATACTGTATCTGTTGTAGTTTTCATTACAATGGAGGAAAACACCATCCGACCCAATTATTTTCTTTTGTTGTTATGATCAGCATCACGGTTTGTAAGGCTTGTTCTGGAAAGTTCTGCATAGAGTAAGGTATGAATTAATCCAAAAGCACATGGCGGCTCATTCGTAATAGTTCATGCCTGTTAACAACAATTAGGCGAGGTCTCTGGAGCGCACAGGGCACGGGGAGTGTGGCTCTTACCCAGGTAACATGCCTGATTTTCAGCGCTACACGGGATCTCTCCGACCTGCAAGTGGGCATGTGGGACTCCAAGAACTGATGTGGTGTTCTCTGATGATCAAAGTAAATCAGATTGTTATCAAATCTGAACTCTGCTTTAGGCTGCGCCAGCTAAGGTGGTCTACAGTAGCATCCTTGGCACGCTTGGGAATGAAAAAATTCAATTTCAAAAGCAAACACAGTCGGAGAACAAAAATAGTTCAGAGGACAGCCTGTCCATAGAACAAAGTGCAACTAATTAGGGCGAACAAATCCAACGGCAGTTTGCAGAACTGAAGCGGTATCTTATACACCCAAAGATTGCCAAATATATTTCTTCACCACGATTTGCTTTTTTCTCTTTAGCTATTGATTACCTTTGTGAAGGAGAGAATATTGACATGTGCAGAAAACCGTAACACGCCGAAATAGTTTCAGATAGAGTATCTTTGGCAGGTCTCCGTGTTCTGATTTAAGTGGGAGCCACTGTGGGTTCTGAAATAGCTTCTATAACCAGTTTCATCACAGAACTAATCATCCCAAACATCATTCCCTGTAATTTGACTGAAAAGCAGTGAGACAGCAGAAGATCCAAGTCTCGAAAAGGATTTGGCAGCCGGCCAGCTTGTGTTTATTAGAGACGCTCTTACACCATCTCCTCCCCTCGCTCTCTGCTCTGACCGCGACTAAATCAATCCAGAGGATTGCATCAAGTATGGAGGTGAGAGGGGCAAGGGAGAAGACCAGAGCCGACTCCTGCAGGGAGACTGGTTAAAAAAAAAAAAAACTTTACTGTCCTACAGAACTTAGGTCAAAATATAGAGAACATGAAAAGGGAGACTTTATTTATTTACTTTTTTTCCAGAGGACAAGGAAGGACACACCATCAGGCCAGATTATAGTGGAAAGGATCCAACGCTTGATGGGTGGACACCTGGCTCCCAGAACCTCTTCTCTACTGTGTGATCTTTGACAAAACTCTTAACCTCTCTGAGCCTCGGTGCCTTTATTGAGGCTGTGCTTGCTTTCAGTTCTTTCTACCGTTTCCCACCCTCCCCACCCTCAAAGTAAAGCTTGCCACTTTTAAGATTAAGATCCTTTGAAAACTTTGCTCTAACATCAGGTTGTCTGAATTTTAGCGAACATTATGGAATTTAGATATTGGGGATGTCTGGGAAGGCCAGGTGTTTTTTGGAATGTATAAACCAAAAATGTAAAAAGAAGACCATCCTTTGGGTAACCAGCCCTCTCTTCAATTAGGTACACTGTAGCATTAAATTAAAAAAAAAAGCCAGATACAAAATTAAGTGTATACATTATACCCAAGTGCTGCCTTCTCTGTCTGCATGTATTAGAAGCATATTAGATATATAATAGAGGTCGCCTTCCTCAACACCTCCTTTTGTGTTCCCTGTTCTCGCTTCACCTTCATGCTCTCTCCTGGGACTGTCTTCACCTCTCACTTACCGGTTGAACCTTCTGCTGGAAACCACCCTTCATCCTTCATTCCTTTATGGATCAGTGATAAAGGCAAGGGTAGCAGACCTGCACTAAGTACCTGCAGGTATCAGGTGCAGTGCAGGCGACACATTCAGTTCAGACATCACTGCTCTTGGAAGTTGATCACTCATAAATTTACCCACCTTGGTGGGTAAGTGATAATGGGGAGGAGGATGACTATACGGAGCATTTAACAGTAACCCTTTCTTCTGCTCCCCCTTGTCAGGCTCCGGAACATTAGAACAGAGATGGGGGAGGGCATTTCAGGGCATGAAAAGGGAAGGGAGGGAACTGCAGAGAGCAGGTTGTCTTAGTCATGATTTGCCTGGAGTTGGCTCTCTCAGCAATAATCCCCCAACTAGAAGAAGACCTTCAAAAATTCCTTTGGCTTCCACTATCTGGTTAAGCCAACTGCACAGCAGCACGAAATCTGCTTGATGAGGTTGGCCTGAGCCCTGCATTTTTCTCTGTTCTCTCCCTGGTCTGCCCGTGTGAAAGCTTTTTGGGGATATTTAACCACCTGGTGACAGATGTGGAGATTTAACAAATTTCAGCCCCTTGATTTTCTTAAAAACATTTTTCAATATTTATTTATTTATTTAAAAAATTTTTTCTTTTTTATTTCTGAGAGAGAGAGAGAGAGAGCGTGAACAGGGAAGGGTTAGAGAGAGGGGGAGACTCAGAATCCAAAGACAGGCTCCAGGCTCTGAGCTAGCTGTCAGCACAGAGCCTGATGTGGGGCTTGAACTCGTGAACCGTGAGATCATGACCTGAGCCGAAGTCGGACACTTAACCGACTGAGCCACCCAGGCGCCCCAATGTTTATTTATTCTGAGAGACAGAGAGAGAAAGAGCGTGAGCAGGGGAGGGGCAAAGAGAGAGAGAGGCACACACACACAGAATCCAAGGCAGGCTCCAGGTTCTGAGCTGTCAGCACAGAGCCCGAGGTAGAACCCGTGTTCAAACTCAGGAACTGTGAGGGGCGCCTGGGTGGCTCAGTCAGTTAGGTGTCTGACTTCTGCTCAGGTCATGATCTCACGGTTCGTGGGTTCGAGCCCCGCGTTGGGCTCTGTACTGACAGCCAGCTAAAAGCCTGGAGCCTGCTTCAGATTCTGTATCTCCCTCTCTCTCTGACCCTCCCCTGCTCATGATGCCTCTCTCTCTCTCTCTCTCTCTCTCAGAAATAAATAAAACATTTAAAAAACAACAATCAAAAACTCAGGAACTGTGAGATCATGACCTGAGCCGACGCTTAACCGACTGAGCCACCCAGGTGCCCCCTAGGCCCCCTGATTTTCTTGATCTCATAAGGAGACTCTTCTTCTGTCATTCATCTCATCCACCTTGTCTTCAGATCGTATAGAAATTCCTTTCTGTCACACCCCCCTGGATCATAACGCAGTGGTTGATTAGCCTGATTATCAAGGCCCATCAGCTCCATGCTCTTAGTTAAACGATACCCACCGTGAACGACAAAGCAGAGCTTGGCAGGGTTAGTTGAATGTGTTATTACAATGATTTCATTTAATAAGCCTCCATCAGCATCTTAATCCTCAGTTAAGTGTGAGCATGAGAATCCTCGTTGGCCATGATTAGGTGACATCGATGATTAACAACATTTTCTCATTCCACAGGATTCATTTTCATTAAAAGCCTAAATTGGTTAAAAATAATAATTCCAACAAGAACACCTTACTGATGGTGACTTTTTGGGCTTTCATGATGAAGGCTGTTGTAAGGAAACTGTTTCAACGGTTCCGCTTGATTTTACATTTGGGTTTATGCTGGGATCGCTTTCCTATATGGTTTCCAATCCTTCTGCCTTATGTGTGCTTGGATCCTGTCCATCAGACTTGGGCTAGGTGTTCTCTGCATGTGTTTCCTTCTACTAATGGTGCAGAAGATTCCTCAGAAGAGGTGGTATCAGGATTGGTTTTCTGTCTCCCTCTTGGTAGGCTCTGACATAGAGCCATGCTGGGTTCTTGGCAGGGGCCAGCATTCTGGTCACACTGGTGGATTCAGGCCTGACTTTCAGTGCCTTTCACCCACCCGCCCCCTGCTGGGAGCTCTGCCATCATGCCCCCAACCTCAAACAGTGCCAGGTGCATCCCTCCATGGATGTCTGAGGGGTGAAAGAACAAAGGGCCGAAGGTCCCAGTTTCCAAATATAACCCTGTTGTCTCTTTCTTCTTGAGAGTTGTGCTCATCTGGGTTCTGGGGGAAGCAGGTGCTGAGAAAGGATTAAACATGTGAGGATTTCATTAAGGAAAATGCCTATGTGGGAGAAATGGGGAGAGAGTCGGGCAGTCTGGGAAGGCTGTCAGACAGCAATGCAATTATCCCTTGAGTGAAGGAGTGGGAGGGAGAAAGGTGGGTGGTAACATCCTAGACTGTTGAGCAGGCAAAAAATGTCTTAGCAAGGATGCTGTGGAGCCTTAGGGCCAAGATGGCCACCACCCTAGAAGGAGCTGCCTTGGCATCCTGGCTGTGCTCAGTCATTGGCAGGGAGCAGCCTGTGGGAAGTGTGGCCTTGGTGCAAAGGTGGCACTATATCTCTGAGCACAGAAGCTGGGGCCCTTGGCGAATTATACAACTTGGATTGGAGGTCTGTGAGGGTCCTTCCCATGGCTGCCCAGAGCCAATGGGCAGAGCTAAGCCAAATGTCACTGACCAATACCTGCCTCTGGGTCTGCCTTCTGTTGGGCTGTGGATACTTCCTGTCTCGGGAATACTCATCTTTGGGCATCTGTGGTTCACTGCTAGGCCTTGTTGCCCATGAGGCCACTCATTGAATAGGGCCTACTGTTGCTGTTGCCCTGGACCCTCCACACCTTCTTGTTGTTGAAGGCGCCGTGTTAATTCTCTGAGAGAGACGTGAGTCATTCTGTCAGTGAGAGCCAGGGATGGGGAGAGGGCTGTGATGTTGGAGCAGGATTACAGAGGGCCTTGAGTGCTATGCTAAGGAGCACAGATGTCATACTGAGGTAGTGGGAAGCCACTGAAGAGTTTTAGCATGGAGAGCAATATGGTCAGATTTATGAGTAAGAACAACAACTCTAGTAGGCAGGATGAATTGCTTGGGGAGGGAGGTTGCAGGGAGGAGAAGGAAGCAGAGGAACCAGTTGGAAAGATACTGCAATCATTTGGTTAAGCTGATGAGTGAAAAGGAGCACCTGAATCACCTCCTCCATCTGTAACTCTCAGCTACCCCACTGGGCCCTCATCCTTTCCTCTCTGCCCAGGACACTACACTTAGGGAAGTTCTGGATTGCCCCTCCTAGGACAGGGCAGGACCCTGATAACTACTTTCTCTCTTTTCTTTCCCTGGCACCAGCTAAACTAGTTGGTATAATGATTTTGTTTAAGATCAGTTCTGTCCAGCTGTGGTTATTTACACCCCTGGTGTTGGGGGAAGAAAGTCACTCCTGTAGCTCATGCGGTGGGAGGCAGCCTCGGTCAACATATGTGCAAATTCATGGTTCCTTACTGGTGGGAAGTTGGTGCTTCATGCCTTGTTCTGATCTTTATTTTCACTATAGTTGTATTCCATTTGCCCTATTAACTCTTTGTTAACCTTTATCCTTCCTTCCTTTTGGAATTTCTTTATGGAAGGTGAGATCTCACTTATTCTCAGTGGTTTTAGATGATCTCTTCTTGAGGAGGGAGTGTTTCACATGGCCACACAGATCTTCTGTTTTAAGAACCTATCCTCTGCTGCTTTTTTTTTTCCTTCAGCTTTTCCCCTTTGTCTTTTAATACATTCACACCCCAAGATTATCAGAAGAGGGCACTCTCTATGGAAAGAGGAACTCCTGAACCTTCCAGTTCTAACTCTTGTCTCTGGAGGCTTGCCTTCTTCTTGGGAGGCTGTTACTGCACCATCTCCCATGAGTTCCTGGTCTCTCTTCCCTGATTACCAAGAGAAGATGCAGCTCTTTCCCTAAAACACAGCTGAGACCAGACTGGTATGTGATTCAGACATTATCACTCATTTGTTGGGTTATACACAGAGCTACCTATTGTGGGTGGCCAGTTGTGGCTGGGGCTGGAGCAGCTCTGTCTCTGGTGCCTCTCTTTGTAGTCCCCAGCTGGTAACCCTATTCAAAGACAATTTCCCCATCTCATATCCAGGAGCCTCCAGAAGCTCTGCATTACTTAGAATCAAGCCTAAGAGAGCCACATAGGAAGGCAGCCCCTGCCTCTTATTTCAAACATATCTACTGAATTTTAAGGTCCTGTTTGAGGACAAGTGGCTGTATGAAGGGCTCTTTTTTTAAAAAAAAAATTATTTATTTTTGAGAGAGAGAGAGAGACAGAGCATGAGTGGGGGATGGGCAGAGAGAGAGAGACACTGAATCTGAAGCAGGCTCCAGGCTCTGAGCTGTCAGCAAAGAGCCCGATGAGGGGCTCAAACCCACACACTGTGAGGTCATGACCTGAGCTGAAGTCGGATCCTTAATCGACAGAGCCACTCAGGTACCCTGAGAAGGGCCCGTCCTTTATTTNGGAGACACAGAATCCAAAACAGGCTCCAGGCTCTGAGCTAGCTCTCAGCCCAGAGCCTGATGCAGAGCTTGAGCCCACGAACTGTGAGATCATGACCTGAGCCGAAGTCAGACGCTTAACCAACTGAGCCACCCAGGCACCCCAGGTTCCGTCCTTTATAGAACACCCCACATTACCACTCACAGCAGTATGGTCTCGCACTGTGATCAGACAAGGGAATCTAAGCAGAACATAGTCACCCAACAACCTCCTGCAGAGAGCTTTGCAGGAGGCTATTTAACCACAGCATCATGATCTGTCCTGTACCTCATGGTACTCACACTTCCCCCTGAGCCATTTGTTAAATGTGGATTTCTGGGTTTTAGCTCAAGAAATTTTGATTCAGTAGGTCTGAGATCTTCCAGTGATGAGCCTAATGCAGCTTAAGCCCACAATTTGGTTTCTCTAAGCTTGTGTGTCTGGCTCCGTGCTCATATTCACCAGGAAGGCTCAACTGTGCATGGGATTTAGCTTCCAAAGAAAAATGTAGAGGCCAAGGTCAGGGGTGAAGAACGACTGAAAATTGGAAAATAAGAGTGTGTGGTGTTTGCATCTAAATCCAGAGAACTGTGGGCAGATCTTCTGTTCATAGCTACTGTTTGGGTATTGTATTTCCCATTTGGAATCTCAATCTTAAAGTTGATAGCCTGTGAAAGAAGTTTTCAGTAGGGAGAAAAGGGAGATGTTGTAATTTGGGGAATCAAAAGTGATGTCTAGGTTTTAGGGTTTTGCACTAAATTTAATATTCACCACACTGAAAAGAGTCCCTCTTCTTGGATTAGAGTAAATCTATTTGGTGCAAACCCACATCCTGTAAGTACCAGTATATTTGTGCTTTCAAATACCCTGAATAAAAGACCAACAATGATCAGGAATAGCAGTGAATAGCCTTGTAAATTCTTTTTAAAAAATGTTTATTTATTCATTTTGAGGGGAGGAGGGGCAGAAGAGAGAGAGGGAGAATCCCAAGGAGGCTCCACAAGGTCAGAGAGGAGCCCAATGCAGGCTTGATCTCACAAACTGTGAGATCATGACCTGAGCCAAAATCAAGAGTCAGACGCTTAACCAACAGAGCCACCCAGGTGCCCCAACCTTGTAAACTCTTTCATGCAATTCATTGATTAGTAAATTGCTAACAATTCTAAATGAGACACGCATCCATAGCTGTCATGAATATAAAGCTGCTGAAATACAAATTTACTGTTTTCAAATTGGCATTTTATAATGAAAAACAAATTGCTTTATGTAGAATGTTTACTTAATTCTATTTGCACTAATGGGATTTTATCTGAATTATCTGGCATGTGAAGGAAAGGAACTAGGTTCTAAGCTGAGAAAAAAGAATAATGGGGTGGGGGGGGCTTGGGTGGTTCAGTCAGTTGAACATCTGACTCTTCATTTTGGCTCAGGTCATGATCCCAGAGTGGTGGAATTGAGCCCTGTGTTGGGCTCTGTGGTGAGCGTAGAGCCTGCTTAAGATACTTTCTCTCCCTCTTCCCCTCTTCCCCTCTCTCCTACTTGTGTTCTCTCTCTCTCTCTCTCTCTCTCAAAAAAAGGAATAATGGGGAGGTTTTCTACAATAATTTTCAAGGACTGCATGGAGAAGACCCATCAATTTTACTATACATCCACTGTATAGAGAATTTAAAAAAATACAGCATATATATAGCATATGCTCTACTGGAGCATAAATACATTAAATCTGTATTTTCCCTCTGTTCTAGCAAGAGAGGACCAGAAAGATACTTAAAGGTATCTTGGTCTGAGATGCTCCAGTGATGAGCCCTCCCACGAGATCTGAGACCCCTGTAGGCAAGTGAGAAAGGTGATGGAGTAGTTCCATTTTCCAGAGAAGGGGTATGACTAGACATTTTGGGGCCAGGGTTTGGAGGAGGCTTGAGGAAGAGAAGGTGCTCTGGGTCTATGAGACAGTGAAAGCTGAGCCCACCTGGTTTGAGTTCTAGGGCTGGCTTTCAGACCAGGAAGTGGGGGAGGATAGGAGCAGAAAGAGAGTGCTGTGATAATGGGCATCCTGCCACCTGGCACTGTGTTCTTAGCTTGTCTCTTCTGCCTGCTAGGGCTCTGCTCCCAGGGCTCTCAGCAGCCCTTGCAGACAGTGATAGCCACTAACTCAGCTGGGAGGGGGGCTCAAGTGACCATACTTTGAAGAGAGGATGAAGCATGAAAGTGTCCCCTGGAAATGTGGGTGAGTCAGAAAGTCTGACCCTTTCCTTAACGTAAGGCTTCCTTGTGGCACAGGGAAAGGCCATAGTTAGTCATTGAGATAAAGACCAGTAGACTTTCCTAGGGGCCTTTGACATGGGAAAGTCTCATCTGTTTGGGGTGGATTTTGGGTGGTCCTGCCTGGTGGGGAACAGGGGACAGGAGATGGGGGAGGAAGAGCAGTCAAGGACACCAAAATAAATTTACTTGTCACACTGGGATTACTGCTTACTCATCTGCTGAAATCTGGATGGGTCCCGTCATTGTTCCTGCTTCTTCCAGTTTGATAAAACTCCCCCAGGGCACATTTAAAAACACGGAAATCAGGTGCATTATCCTTTATGTTTGGTTTCATAAAAATTAATTACGGGAAAAATATATGCTGTGACGTGCTCTTTTTATCCCACTGAGAGAAGACTCTTGTAGTACTTTCTCTTGTGAATAGAACTCAATAATTCTCCTTTGTGCAGTAAAATGGTATTATAATCATGCTTGATTGTGGTATTGCATGTAATTACAAGCCTGTTGAGTTCTGCATTTAAGCCCAGTTTGGAGGGGTGTAGAGCTCAGCTTTTTTCAATCACACAGGATTAAACTTGGCATTCAAGTTTTTGTATAAAGCTGGTGCTAGCTGGTTAATGCGCATTTTGACCACCAGTGTGAAGAAAAATTAATTCCATTCAGGGTACTCAGCCAGCAAGCACTGGTGGTGGACTAGGGGTGTGGAAAAGATGGTGTCCTTTCTGATTCAAGTCTCACGATTGGTTCGTATTCGTATCATACCAGCTGTCAAATATTGCCTCTGACTTGTATCTCTACCTTTTTTCACATGTAAGTTTGGATTACCAAAATATGAGCCAAGTTATCTTGTCCAGCCTTGAAACTAAGTGCCAACTGACATGTCTAAAATTTATGGGCAACTGATGAAGTGCAATGGATTTATAAGAAGCTACCTCCAGGCTTCATCTGATGAAGCAACTGAATACTGTTGAAATAACTGTTTTATTTATAGTCCATTGAATTTCTAATGGGCAAACTTCCAAACTGGGGTTGGTAGTACCTGGGGCTATAGGTCAATAGCATCCTTGACATGTGACCTTCTTTCCGTGGGGTCCAGGGTAGTACTCATGTGCACATGCTCACTGGTCTAACCAGATCTTCCTCCTCCATGACTCTGTGATGGGTCAGCTCTTGTGGAGCTGAGCAGGTGTCTTCATGTAAGATCTCTTGGTAAAGCTGATCTCTGGGTTTCCCTGGAGTTCTTAGTTCTGAATGTTGTCCCCTGTGCTGAATTTCTGAGACACACTATTCGGCCCAGAAGGGCCGAGGTTTGGGAAAAGATGGGGAAGGGCAAGAATCTTCAGGATTTATGTAACAGTGGTGAAGTTGGAGACTGCACTTCTCTTGTCCAATTTCCCCGGGGCCATTGTAAACTCTTCTTGCCTCTGCAGAGTCAGCCATGTGTTGTAGACCGGTCCTGACCTACTATTCCAAACATGTAATTATGACTTATGTTCATAATAATAGTAAGTAGGATAAAAGCTGTCATGTAGTGAAGTAATGGCCATGTGCCAACACCAGGGCTAGTGGTTTCACATACATTATTTCATGTGATTTTTAGAACAACAGCCCAGTAAGTAGGAATTATTTCCCACCTCTTACAGATAAATAGCCTGAGGCTCTGAGAGATTTGGTAACCTGCCCCAGTTTACTTAGCGTACCTCTGTCTATCTCCAAAGCCCACAGTCTATCCTTGCCACCACATGACCCCCCAAAAGAACACAATGGTCTCATTTGGCCACTGCATTTTCTAAAATGAGATCTGGGTAAGGGTTTAATGTGCTCCAACGTTGTATGCAAAGTTCATATTTCCTTTAAAATTCCTCTGCTCACTCTCTAGTCAAGGTTATCTTGGACACAGTAAGTTCTTCAAATATTCAGACCACCTGTCACCCATGGAATGTTCTGAACCTTAACAGTCTCTGCAGTGTCCTCCCCTTGCATGAAAGTAGCTTTATCTTGCTTATAATTAGAAGTGAAATAATTTTAAATGGCTTCCACACTGCTCAGCTTTCAAAGAGGTTCCGGTTACATATAACTTCACATAAACAGATAATCAGAGGCCAGAGCTGGAGAGCACAGTTCCTGCCTCTTAATTGGCATGAAGCAGGGACATCTGCTCTGCATGAAGCCTGGGTCAGGCTGTCCCTCTCATCTGTGACCTCCTGTGGTTGGGAGAGACAGGCCCCAGATTGCATAAAGATTTCACAGGGGCATTGAAAAATGGGATGGAATCACCTTGAACAGACAATCTAATTGGTTTGAATCCTTCCTTAACCATCAGTAATCATTTTGGGATCGATAGCCCATCTTATAATTTCAATGTTTGCCTTCCAGAGGTAGAATTTCTTGCCTTCGTTGCAAGTCCAAACAATTTCACTTTGAAGGCTTCAGCAGAGATGAATCTGATATGATTCTAACTGCTCTTCTTATTTAAGATGACTTTCTCAAATTGGAGAATATGTAACACCACATTTATTCAATACGTTTCATTTCACCTTTCCCCTCTATCTCCTTGACACACACACACACACACACACACAGCCATTATTATTAATATTATTAAATTTAAAAACTGGGAGGGGTTTTGGGAAAATTTGGGAAAATTGTGCAAGCTACAGGGTCTGGGGCTGTGGTGTCTCTTGAAACTGTCATTGGTTTTCTGGAAGTCCAGTTATTCCAAATGTACCTAGAATGCAAAGGTCCTGAGATAGCTTACCTCAGAAATTGTTAGGTTTCTGAGTAAGGCTGCTTAGAGCTGAAAGCTCCTTTGCATGAGGTCTAGGGGCACGATATGTGCTCAGGAGAGAGGCAGACAGAGGATTCTTTTAGAACTTTTACCTAGGGTTCTAGCAACCCCTGCTCACAGCATTTCTCTCTGTTCTCAGAAAGTCTAGATTCTTTCTTTTTAAATGTTATTTTCAAGAGAGAAAGCATGAACAAGATAGGGGCAGAGAGAGAGGGGGACAGAAGATTGATTCCAAGTGGGCTCTCCATTGACAGCAGAGAGCCCAATGTGGGGCTAGAACTCACAAACCATGAGACCATGACCTGAGCTGAAGTCGGACACTCAACTGACTGAACCATCCACATGCCCCTCAGCAAGTCTAAATTCTATCCATTCTTTGTGTGATGGTTTGGGGCCATACCTTCTCCATAGATTCTTTCTGCCAAGTCCAGTCTTCATTGATTCTGCTAATTAGTTAATGTCATACATTTTGATTTGATATTGGAATGTGTAGCTATTCATGCAAGCTGTTGGTCTAGATATGCTCTGTGGGGGCTGTAGAGATAAACCAAATTTCGAAGAGTTTATAGTCTATCAAGTTAGTATAGCAGGGGATGGGCAGGGACCCAAGTAGCCAGGCAGATATTATACGGTACACTAAAGTAGGAAAGTGATACAATGCAAAGAAAGAGGATATGGGGAAATTCCCCAAAGGACTCCCTCCCTCTTGAAAGGGTTCTCTCCAGTTTGAGGGTTCCTTGAGATACACGATGTTTACTTGAGCCAGGAGAAGTCTGCTTTGGATTTCTATTTGTCTTTATTTCCTAGTCACTGGGAAGAAGGCCTTCAAGGCAGATAGACAGAAAGTATAGAATGGGATGGGGGATTTGGTAAGTGTTACCCATAGGAATGAGAGGGAAAGGCAGGAATCCAGTGGTGCTTATGGTATCTAGCTCAAGAAGATGTATGAACCAGTAAGCAGGGGAAACAGTCAGAGAGGCTGGTGAGCTTCCATAAAGCCCATGACTTGTCTCACACTTGTTATATTTGTTAACTCCTCCTCTCCAAGGTTTTCCTTCTGGGGATTTTGGGATTGAGGGTAAAGCCCGTTAGTGAGTGGGCTCAGTGCCTCTGTCTCTAGGAGCAGGGAGGAAGGAGAGCCTGAGGAGGCTGGGCCAGGAAAGGGAGAAGTGTGGGAGTCCACCAGGTAGAAAGAGAATCAAGAGAGAAGGTGAGCAAGCAAGGCCCGGCACCAGTTGGGCAGGAATATGACTTGGTTTCAGCACAGGAAGGCTTCTGGGGTCCCCCCCAACACAAGTAGGAGTGAGTGACAGAGGTTCTGGGGTCAGAGAATTACTCTTGGCTTAACGGATTGCGGCTCCATGGAGAAGGCTGAATGTCATTTGAGCCCTGAAAGAAAATCCAGATCTGGCACATGAATTTTAAGGAAAAGAAAGAGCGAAGGGCAAGGAAGAATGTGGAGAGGATGTGAAATAGTCACTGCGTTTGATTGGGCAAGAAGGAAAGAAGTGAAGGTTAGAATGGAAAGGTAGATTGGAGCCAGATTGTGATAGCTAAGGAGATTGGGCAATGGGGGAGGGTCATTGAAGGCTCTGGGACGATGTAGAGCTGTGTTTTAGGGAGCTCCATCTGGCAGTCATGTGGAAAGAGAAGTTGATGGAGAGGAGACCAGGAAGCTATTGCTGTGAGCTAGGGAAGACTGAGGTAATGGGGTCTGAATCAGGCAGGCTTAATTTCCTCTGCTTGTATCAGAAGCTTTCACAAGTTAAAAGCTTATTTCTCTCTCAAATAAAAGAAGTGGTGGTAAGCTGTCAAGAACTGATGTGTAGGCTCCATAGCTATCAGGGACCCAGTCTTCTTTAGCTATTTGTCACTCCTAGAGAGATGCTGTTATCAACACCAAGCCAGCAGCAAAACAGAGGAAAGGTGTAGAGGATCAGACCCTTTTAAGGAAACACTTTTACTTATTTCTCATTGGTTAGAACTTGTCACATGGCCACACCTAATTGGAAAGGAGTCTGGGAGGTAGAGGGAGTTTTTAGCTGGGTTGCCGAATGTCTGGCTAACACTGAGGGTTCTTTTGTTAAGGAGAAAGTAGGGGAAGAAGGGGAGGGGAAGGCGACTGGTGGGCTCCGCCTCAGAGCCTGGATTTAAGTAGCAGCGGAGGGAATGCAGAGGAAGGGGGAAATGTGTGAGACGTTTAGTGACCTAACGACTGGACTTAACCACTGATTAGAAATGGCATGGGGGTGCCTGGGTGGCTCAGTCAGTTAAGCATCCAGCTCTTGGTACTGGCTCAAGTCATGATCTTACAGTTCATGAGTTGGAGCCTTTTGCCGGGTTCTGCACTGACAATGTGGAGTCTTCTTGGAATTCCTTCTCTCTCTCTGCCCCTCCTCCATTCTCTCTTTCTCTCAGAATAAATAAATAAACTTAAAGAAAAAAGATGGCATGAAAGTAAGAGGCATTTGGAGCCTGAGTAAAGAGAAGTGGTGGAAATAAGAGTTAAATGTGCCAGGCACTGTTCTAAGTGCTTTCACATGGATTTTACATTGATTTCTTATAACAACTTGATGAGTTAGGTTTTAGTATTATTGTCTCTATTTTGCAGATAAAGAAAATAGTGCACGGGAAGGGAAGTTGCTTGCCCAAAGTGATAGTGGCAGTAGCAGTACCAGAATTGGAACCCTGGCAGCTCGTTCCAGAGCCTGGGCTCTTGACCACTATGCTTGAGGTGGCAAAAGGAAAGAGAGATACAGGAATACATAGATTCATATGCTCATACCATGTCTTTTCTCTACATTGTTTCCTCTTTCCCTTGAGTATATTTAACTCCTGTGGTGCTCAATGATAGGTGGTAAAGAAAATGTGTTGAATGAATTTCACAGGTAGGCTTGGAAGAACACTGGAAATGCTGACAACCTGTCCCTTGTTTTGGTCATTGACAATTTCAAACCTTGGCTAAAGTGGACACTGAGCACTGGCCATATGCCTTGTGGGGGCTGGGAGTGGTTCTGGGGGCTGTATCCGGTAGATCTCCCAGCCTTTCAGGAAGTAGACTGCCCAGAACTCACATTACCAGGTTCAAATGGGGCAAAAGGGGAAGGAAAAGCCAAGCAGGAAGCTTGTGGGGCCCAGAGCCGTGGGTAGCTCATGCCTGAGAAAGTCTGGATGCCAAGTCAGGAAAGTGGGCTCTAGACAGATTCAAAACAGGGAGCTTTGAGTATGGTGTCTGTGGGGGGCAGTGGGCAGTGCTGTGCTCCAAGGGCTTGGGGGTGTAGCTCTAGAAAGGACAGAAGGGATTTGTTTTGTGGCCAAATACAACTTGGAAATAATATTCTCTGTCTCCTGTTGCTGCTTTTCAGAAAGCTTGACTGAGGTCAAGTCTATGCCAGGGCTATAGACCAAGAATGGAGTAATGTCTGCAAAAAGAAGGGCAATTAGCAAATTCCTTAATTAGAGCTGGGTTCCTATTTCTCCAGTCAATTCTAATCACTTGCTAGGTTTTACCTTGGCTCCTTTGGCCTGCAGTGTGCATTCATAGAGTTCAGAAAATCAGGGCTTCCTGATCTTGGATAAAGTAAGATCTGGTTTCCCCTTCTATAAATATATTATCACAAAAAAAACTTATTTTCTGAGACTATCAGGACCCATAGAATTAATACATGAAAGTGTTGGCACGATCTCAAGTGTATTTATTATGTTAGTGATAACGATGCCTTATTAGTCATTAATGCCTGCTAGTAAATGAGTCTGTGCTTAAATTTCATGCTTCATTGAATTCCACCGACTTCCATTTCTCACTGAGGTGCTGTTCTGCACTGACACCTGTAATCAAAGCCTGGAGATTTACTTAGGTACCAAAAGATTAATCTTGACAAAATTCATGAAGTTTCTAATTTTTTCCTGTTCACTGGGCATTAGCCATCATCCTTAGGATGTGACATCCTTCTCTTATTCTGATGGGAATTTGTATTTAAATATATGCTTAGAAAGTATCTAGTGGAAAAGATGCAGTATGTTGACTGGAAAAAGTGCTTTCTTTGGACAAAAATTTCATGCTGGAATGAACTTCAGTATCTATATCATCTATATCTAAAACTATCTATCTCTAATCTATATCTATAGTTTGGATATATAGTGCCTCCATTTTATTTTATTTTTAAAAAAATATATATTTTTGAGAGAGAGCCTGAGTTGGGGAGGTGCAGAGAAAGAGGGGCACAGAGGACCCAAAGTCGGCTGTGTGCTGACAGCAGAGATCCTAATGTGGGGCTCGAACTCACAAACCACGAGATCATGACCTGAGCCAAAGTCGGATACTCACCTGACTGAGATGCCAAGTGCTGCATATTGTGCCTCCATTTTAGGTTGTTACCGAATACTTCTGTCTTCTTCTTCTTTTTTTTTTTTTTTTAATGTTTTATTTATNTAAGCGAAAGTCGGACGCTTAACCGACTAAGCCACCCAGGCGCCCCCGAATACTTCTGTCTTCTATTCCTCACTTCCTTCTTTTTCTGCAACTGAGATCTAATTGCAAGAGAGCACACTCATCCGTAGTTATTTTATTCTAAAAACATAGAGGAATTAGGTGTATTTCTGTCCTCAGTAAGCTCACCACCCAGGACAGAAGACACACTCAAAAAAATAAAAATTATAATATGGTGAGACAAACACCATTGAATAAATAGACATGGGGTACAGAGGTGGCATTTCAATGGGAAGAAGCAAATGCCTCTTGGTATTTTAACAGGAGTAAAATTCATGTTGGCATTATCCCCATCTAAATAT
The DNA here is from genome assembly GCF_008692635.1 of Crocuta crocuta. Lineage (NCBI taxonomy): Eukaryota > Metazoa > Chordata > Mammalia > Carnivora > Hyaenidae > Crocuta > Crocuta crocuta. The sequence continues at coordinate 5,242,414 of NW_027536464.1, forward strand.
GCAACCCCAGAACTCATTCATCACTCAGTAAAACTGACTCTCCTTGCTTGCATATAAGGTTAATTTAACAATCCTTTTAATTTCAGAGATTGAGAAGTAATTGGATTTTTATTAGTTCAGTCTCTTCCTTCTTTCATCTCATTGTACTTCTTAATCCCTCGTTTATGTATTTATAATGCAAAACACATTAGGTCATCGCTGCTGCCTCTATATCGTCCCCGATGATCTTTGTATGTGCTGTTTCTATTTTTTCCTTATAAATCTTTAATGTGCATAACTGTGTTCCTTTCTTTAAAATTCAATCTTGCCCCACAGACTTGCAAAAACTTGAAAGTTTGACAATACACTTGTTGTCAAGGCTCTGAGGAAACAGGTATTCTCATACATTATAGGTGGGAATGAAGGATGGTACAATTCCTATGGAGGGACATTTGGAAATACGCAACTAAACTATTTAGCTCCAGCAATCCAGCTTCTAGAATTTATCCCGATATACTTCCAGCAATATAAAAATACAAATATATAAGTTTATTCACTTACAAATACAAATACAAAAATCACCCAATTATATTTCAGATAAATACCATAATCATACTGGAGAGAGAGAAAGAGAGAGACAGAGAGAGAGAGAGACAGAGAGAGAAAGAAAAGACTAATCCAAGTTACTTATGAACACAGTATTTGACTATATACCCTGTCTTAGGCAGGTGGGGGTGGGATTCACAGAAATCCTGAAATCTTTTTAGTAGGCTTATTTTTTGCAATTGTAGGGGAAAGCAATTCTGAAACAATTTCATATGTGTAATAGGATGGAACCAATGGATAAATGTATTGTTGAGAGCCTGGGTTCTTACTAGGAAAGAAGGGACATAATATGCAATGGGGGAAGGAAAAAGAGCCTTCTTGGGATGGATTGAAATTAGATCTATTAGTGTGTGCCATATTTTTAAAACGTATGTGTTGTCTCTGTGTGTGTGTGTTTATGCATGTATATGCATGGGTGAATGTATATTTGTATGTATAAATGTATATACACACATATATTACCTAGCTTTGTCTGCTGAAATGGCTAAGAAGAAATAACACTTCAATTACACTGAGTATGCCTGGTGCCCAGATATTGGTCTCTAATATCATTCCCCACTAAAAGGAGCCAGGGTTCCTTGGAGAACCAGCTGAGGCCCAGGTTGGGGCACAATAAGTGCTAAATGAGCCTGGAACATTTTATTGCACTAGAAATTAAGAAGGTGCTCAAAAAGGGATGGAAGCACATCACAAGGACACAGAAGCCAGCTCGAAAGGACTCCTACTGGTTAAATCTGAGACAATTTGAATACCAAAATAATGAAGTACTATCATGAATCATAAACCATTAAAAATAGGAATTCATGAGTCCATACCAATAACAAGTGGATACAATAGTAATAAATGTATAGGGGAGAAGGGAGGGCTCTTGCTTATAATGAAATGCTGAATGCCAACTGATGAGCTAGGAGAAGGTTATAAAGTTGGAAAGTTAGTGTAAAGTTGGAACCGTTATGGTAAAGATTCGATCAAGCGAGAATCATCAATGCATGCTAAATTTAGGGGGAAATTTAGATTAAGAGCAGGATGTCTGTATGGTCTTAAAGTGTCTCCCACAGATTGATTTCTAGTTCCATGGGAAAAAATAGCAATTATACAGGGGGGACGTTTGACATCTTGACTGATCAAAATTTCCATCAGCCATGAAGATGGACATCATGTGTCTCTACATGTGATGTCCTGGGAAGGGTACAGGCACCTATTCTTGCCAAGAATGTATGACTTGAATCATGAGGAAACATTAAACAAACTCCAAATGAGAAGCAGTATGTTAAAAATGTGGGAGAAGGGAACTAAACACGTGTTGCGTGGGGCACCTGGGTGGCTTGGGAGTTGAGTGTTGTCTAAGTCTTGATTTTGGCTCAGGTCATGATCCCAGGGTCATGGGATCAAGCCCTGAGTTGGGCTCCATGAATGTAGAGCCTGCTTGAGATTCTCTCTCTTTCTCTTCCTTTCTCTCTCCCTCTGCCCCTCTCTCCCACTCACATGCTCTCTCTCTCTCAAAAATAATAAGTAAGTAAATAAATAAATAAATGTTGTTGTGGATGATCAAGAAAGACTCTGGAAATGTTCCAGATTAAAGAAGGATAAGGAACATGAGATCTAAATGCAATCCTTGACTCTGGACTGGATTCCATATGGGAAGGAGAATGCTGTAAGGAAATTACTGGATCAGTTGACAAAAAATGGGATATGAGCAGTAGATTAAAGTATGTTCCAATGTTGAATTTACTGAAGATGATAACCATCCTATAGTTATGTCACAGAATGTTTTTGTTCATAGGAAATGTAATAAATGTATTTAGGGATAAGAGGCCATGACATATGTAACTTTCCCTAAAAATGATTCAAGGAGAAAAAAAAGGAAAAAAAAAAGAGAGAGGGTGGAGGAGAGAGAGAGAGAGAGACTGATCCAGATAAAAAGAAAATCAGATATTCTTTTACTATTTTCATTCTTGTAACTTTTCTCTATGTTTAAGTTATTTCCATGTAAACAGTTAAAAAATTAAGCTTTGCATGTTTGGTGGAGGAACACTATGTCCCTACAATTTTGTTCATTGGTTTTGGTTCTGGGGGCCATGGTGATGTCTGACCACTTGTTAGAATATATAACGTCAGTAGTTAAGGAAACCCCCCCAACATTTTGGGGGGTAGTGAAGCCCTTTCTTTGCAAATGAAATCTTATATGGAACGTCAAGCTATTGAAGAGATGAAAGAATAGTTGCTCTGGTGAGTGTACTTGTTGGGGGGAGTTTTAGAGTCCTCTCTACTTCACCTCCCCCTTCCAGGTGGGCAACCCCGAGGTTCCTCTGGGGAATGGAATTTGACAACCACTGCTCTTAAGTAAACCAGGCATGGTCCAACTGATCTCAGTATCCACTGACCAAGAATGACCATCTTGTACTAGAGTGAGAATCTCAGGATTACTTAAGAGCAACTGACCTGTGCTTTTTGCTCATGTCCTAGTATGTGCTCTTGGTGATAAATGACCAGTTCCTTTCTAGCCTCTCCCGTCCTTGGCCTGTGGTTCACACTTAACAGGTATTCAGTGGCAAGGTCCTCTATGTCAAGCCCAATGTGAGTTTGTTTCAAAGAATTGAGTTGTTTCTGAAGAAGTGTGTATAGATAAGACTTGTGTAAATAGAAACACATTTTCTCACAGCTGCTTCATGGCTGTTTGGAGTTCATTTTCAAATGGCTGGGGTGCCTCACAGATGGGATTTATGTTTATCCAACCATCTTCTTCCTTTCCTTTGCTTGCAGGTAGTTACAAGTCTTTAACACATTCGGTGGAGAGGAACTTGGCATTTAAAGAAATCTTTGGCAAATCCTTCTGTAAAGTGATTTAACACCCCCCAAGTTGACTGCTGTGAGAGCTGAAACCTCCATATATTTGTATCTATTTTAAAACTCAAACCTGAGTCAACTGAAATTTAAGAGATTTATTTATTCAGTAAGCCTTGGAAAATTGTATCTAACACATTTATTTTAAGAAGATGTGGTCATTTTAATGATGTGCCCCAAGGTTTGAAGGCTATTTGGAGTGTCTGAGACCCTAGCTACTACCTGTTCCATTGTTGTTTTCGTGAGAGGACAAGTCACCTCTACAGTGAACTGGGTAAAACTGACGACAGAGATTTCATCGCTTGTGACAATTTCTGTTGATTGGTAGTGACTTTCTGGAGTCCTACATTGAGCGGGATTCTGGGGCAGCATCTGGGCTTAGTGAGAATGAGTTCCGTGAACCATTTGTGATGTCTGCTTGGGGTATGGAATGGGGGAACTTATCCAAAGGTAGGCAATAGATGTCATGCTCCTGGCCTAAAAGTACTTCCCAGGGGGCTCTGTTTGGTTGGAAACAACATGTTTCCCTAGTTGACATGAGCACTGCTTTCTCACTAATCCAGGAACCTTGGATTTAGAGTCCCAGATTAGACACGGGAGGAACTGGAGGGCCCTCCCTGAAGCTTTGAGGGGTTTTTCCTGCACTCAATGACACTCAACACCACAAACGAATTCTTAGTGGATGGGATGGTGAAAGGCTAATAAAACTCCCCTGTATCTGGGTTCAGCTGGTTGGAATGTCCGTCTTGAAATTTTAGAATCCTTTTTTTTTTTTTTTAAGATTTCCAAACCCTAAAATTCTTTTTTCAGTGCAAACTCATTGATGTCTCCTTGTAAATTAAGTGGCATGAAAAAGCGACGCTGGCAAAGCCCAACCTCTCTCAGAGCCTTCCTCAATACTGAGGCATAAGAAGCAGAACAGAATTTAGGGACAGCTCCTCTGTGAAGCTATACTCTGATCTTCACAGATGGGTGGAGAAATCCCTGCCTTCAATCTCTGAGGGTTTTGTGTCTCTTAGGTTAGCTAGGTAGTGCTGCCTGATAGACTTGCCACTGATAATCCCCTCCTCCATTAGTTCAAGAACCTGTCTTTTTTATTTTTAAGTGTTCATTTACTTATTTTGAGAGAGAGAGCATGAGCGAGCAGGGGCGGAGGGAGAGAGAATCCCAAGCAGGCTCCATGGGGCTCGATCTCACAATGGTGAGATCATGACCGGGGCGGAAATCAAGAGTCTGCCGCTTAACTGATTCAGCCACCCGAGTGCCCGGATAAGAACCTTTCAACAAACCTTGAATCAGTAAACATTTTTGAAGAGCGATTATCATGTCTTGCTTTTCTTTGTTTTCTCCCGGTTCCTGGCAGTGTTGAACACTGGGACCCCAATATGTGTTTGCATAGCGAATTGTTTCAAAAAGACCTGCCTTTGGACTTATTTTTCAGGGTAAGAAAGAAAGGGCTTGGAGGAGCGATGGGAATCCAGGCGATTCCCAAAGAACTGTGTCTTCTCCCTTACATTGCGTTTCTTCCTCCCCTCCCCCACAGGAGTTGCGGGGAGGGGGGAGTGGGGAGGGGAGTGGGGTGGGTTGCAAATCCACAAAGACAACTTCCTGAAGCCCCCGGGCTGGACTGGTTCTTACCGGAAGGCAGGGAATTAAAGACAATACTCAGAAGAAGGATTCAATGCATGTTTTATTCTCAAAGAGCCCCCAATAAGGAAGACTTTGTGTGAATGTTGTCATATTTCCCAAGAACACATGCTGGAATTAGCCCCTGCGACCCTCCCTTCCCTGAAGCAGAAAACAGTTCCCCATTTATGCTCCTTTCTGGTCAGACCTTGTCTACCGTGACGCTTGGTCAGACTGTTTACAGTGACACTCTTCTGGGTATTTCCAACTCCGGGCCAGACCAATAAACAGGAGCTCAGGGGCAGCAATACCTCCACCCAAAGAAGTTCTGGGTGGAGGAGGGTCCCCAGATGGGAGCAAGAATAGGTGCGGGCACTTACACGAGTGGGGGTTTTAGGGCGACACTGCCTGCTTTTCCGGAGAAAGACCCACATTCCCAGTTCCCAAATCCTGTAAAAGTCTCTTCCCGGCTTCCCTTTCTGCTGCGTCCTTCCTCCTTCGCTGAGGAATCTGAAGACCTTTTAATTAAAACGTTGAAACTAGAAAGAACAAATGGCATGGACTGATACGCTTTCTTTCTTGAATTAAAAGAAACGGAAAACACATTAATAATAATTTCAGCTTCAGAGCATTTTCATGGGATTCTTCTTGAACCTACTGTCCCACTTTGGTTGCAGCCAGGCGGGCCGTCTTCACGGGACCGTAGGATGAGATGCTTGCAAGAGTCCAAGAGAATGATTTTATTGTTTATGAGAGAGGGAAACAAAACCTAGGGCATGTAATAATTTAAAGGTCTGGAAGCTTCTTTCTTTCTTTCTTTCTTTCTTTCTTTCTTTCTTTCTTTCTTTCTTTCTTTCTTTCTATTTATTTATTTATTTTTGAGAGAGAGAAGGTGTGAGGGAGAGAGAATCCCACGAAGGGCAGAGAAGGGGTGGGTGGAGAATCCCATGCAGGCTCTGCACCAGCAGTGTGGAGCCGGAAGTGGGGGCTTGAGCTCACCTGATGCAGGGCTGGAACTCACTAGCTGTGAGATCATTACCTGAGCTGAAGTTGGAGCCACCCAGGCACCGCTGAATCCAAATAATTTAACTGTGATAACTGACTGGACCCTGATCGGACAGCTACGTTAGAGCTCTCGTATGGAACCACACCTGTTACACCTCTGCCTGGCCTCGCAAACTCCCTTCCTGTCTCCTTCTCCCTCTTTTACCAGCCGCAGCCTTTGCCTTTCCACCTCAGGGTTGCCTCTGGGTGCTGGTCCCTTTCCAGGGAGGAGGCTCCCCTCCCAGCCTCTGCAGGCACTCTAATTGAGGGTGGCCAATAATATGCTTCTTCTTGGGGTGCCTGGACAGCGCAGGTGGTTAAGCATCTCACAGTTTGTGAGATCGAGGCCCGCATCGAGCTCTGTGCTGACAGGCAAGGAGCCTGGACCCTGTTTCGCATTCTGTGTCTCCTCTCTCTGCCCCTCCCCTGCTCACACTCTGTATCTCTCTCATTCTTTTTCTCTCTCTCAAAAAAAAATAAATAAATAAACATTAAAAATTGTTTCTTATTATTTTTCATTTTAGCCTCCTTTTCACTTTCTTCAAAGTGTTCAAAATCATTTTATGTGTTAGTTTACTTGTTTCTGGAATGTAACGTCTTTGAAGGCAGGGACTCTGTTCTCGTGCTTCAGCAGGGTTACCGGTCACGAATACCTGCAGAAGACGTGAGCTTGTGAACCTCAGGACGTCCCTGAGTGGAAGCAGCAGGAACAAGACCCATGGGCCATTGTGCCGGGGGCCAGGCTGGCGAGGAGAGGGGCTTTTAACAACACGCTTCCTGCCCCTGTAGCCAGCCAGGCCGGGTCAAGGGGTGTGAGTGGGGAGAGCCTCCGAGAAGCAAAGTCAAGCTCCTTCTGATCCCAGGTGCTCTCTGATATTTTAGTGGGGAGGTCGAGAGAGTCAGCTCAGGTGTGGCCTTGAGGTTGTGTCTTTTTTGGCAAAAGGTGAGACTGTGGGTCATAGTTACCGCATTCCAATATTAGATATGTGGCTTGGGGTTTTTCCTGAAAAAAAAAAAAAAAATGCAACCTTTTAACAGCAAACATTCAGTCAGCAATGAAGGCATCTTCTCAGCCAGCTGTGGTGCCGGAGTTGGGAGGCACAGGGATGAAGGGGACAAGTGACTCAGTGCCCGGAAAGGAGACTTGATGTGTCAACAATTATAACACACAGGGACAAGTGCTGTCATGGAGGTGCAGGTACTCCTTGGGGAGGGCAAAGGGGCATTGGGTGGTGTGTATGAGGGTGTGCTTGGGAGGCTTTCCAGAAGGGTCAGCCTTAGCCTGCTGCCTCCTTGCTGGCTCCTTAAAAGAGGATTTGGTGACCTCTGCTGGGGGCCGAGACCTCTGGTCTGAATGGAGCCAACTGGTGCAGGGAGAGGGGAGATTTGTACAGAGCCCAGAAGGCTTTCTAAAGTAAAATATTGGCTTTAGGAGATAAAGCTTGGAGGAGACTTGATAAAAAGTGGAGGGACTTAGAACCAATAGCAGCTAGAAAATACTTTCTGGAAAAGGCCTGGGAGTGGAGAAGGCTGGCGGGATAGGGATAGGGAAATGAGAGCCAAGAGTAGCCCCCTGGGCGGGTAAGTGGAAGTGGGGTCCTAGCCAAGTGGCTGAATGGTTGGCTGGGGATCTGGACTGAACGATTCCACCTCTAGAAATTTATTCTTGGAAACTGATCAGATACACGTGCAAAGATATCTACTGCTTCATTGATGGTAAACGCTAGAGCAGCTAAACACAGGCATCGATGAAATAATTTATAGTATGCCCAGTATACATCATTAAAAGTGATGCTTTTGGGGGACACCCAGGTGGCTCAGTCAGTTGAGCATCTGGCTCTTGGTTTTGGGTCAGATCATGATCTCACTGTTTGTGGGTTTGAGCCCCTCATTGGACTCTGCTGACTGTCAGAACCTGCTTGGGATTCTCTCTCCCTCTCTCTCTTTCCCCTCCCCTTCCCTCCCCACCTTGCTCGCACGCGCGCGCGCACACACACACTCTCTCTCTTTCTCTCTCTTAAAATTAATAAAATAAACTTCAAAAAATGATAGTGTAGTTTTATTATTTTTATATTGGGATGGAAAGACATTCAAGAAATATTGGTAAGTAACAAGACCAGATTATAAAACAACATTAAAAACATGCAAAACACTGGTGGGAAACACAAAATGCTCACAGCAGCGGGGATTAAGAACAATTGTTTATTTTTTATTTTACATTTTTATGTGGTTCCCCCCCCACAATGAGCAGCCATTAAATTTACAACCAGAAAATCAGTAAAGTTATTTCCATTTTGAAAGGAAAAATCCACAGGGTTTTAAGAGAGATGATTAGGGCTAGAATCCCAATTGAGTAAGTAACTGCTAGAAAATGCTACACTACTCATTCATGATTTTCCAAGGAGATCCTCCCGGTAGGTAGGGGCTCTGGGTCTTGTGGTTTTGACTTAGGGTGGAGAGATGGATTTTTCTTTGGGTTTGCTCCCCAGTCCTGACCTAGGGGTGGGGATGTACTCCCCTTGTAATGCTCTCCTATAGGCATAAGAAGAGGAAGCACCTTCCCATGCTCCCCAAGGGATTCTTCAAGCTTGCTGCAGGTTAGAATCACTGGAGACCTGGAAATAATACTTGTGCCCAGATCCCATCCCTCAGACCAATTAAAGCCTAATACCTAGAGCTGAGGCCCAGGTAGCAGGCTCAGGTGATGTTCTTCTGCAGCCAGGGTCCAGTACACCCTGCTTAGGGGATAATGAATGAAGAATACGAAGCTGCATAAATTTGGACCAGTGTTTTCGAGGCATGCCAGCGTCGAGTATCGATCTTTGGAAAACAGAGTCCTTGGTCAAATACTTCTGTCCCTCCTTCTAGGAACGTCTTGAAGCACGAGAGCCAACAAGGGCTCTTGGAAGTTCCAAGGTAAAAACATCTGTTTGGTTTATTTTACCTGGCGTTGCCAGTCATGCCTGACCATGGAAACTTTTGTCTTGGGTGACTCTTCATCTTGGATTACGGTAGGCTGGCAGCAGTAGCCTGGGGTCTTTATTGCATGCCACATAGTTTGACCACCCTGTGGGCACACTTCTCCACCGTGTCCTTGGAACACTGGTAAGACTAAAGCCGATCTTTGGATATAGAGCTGTATAAAGCTGGAACTTTGGGGTAAGTTTGTTTCCTCCTGGAGCACTTGACTTGGGACTATGGAGGGGCGATACCCTGACTACAGCGTCAGGTGTGCACAGGAGGCCAATGAGGTCGCAAGAGGTTGTTGATTGCCTTATTTCAAATCACATAGCTGGGCGGGAGCCTGAAAATCCAGACTTTCTGCTTCTCATTCAGATCCTCCCTGCTTTCCACCACCAACTTAAAGGCATTACCTCAGGCATTTTATGATCTTTGAATAAAGGAGTACTGCCAAGATTAATGGGAAGTTCCGGCCTTCTTATCCCATTTTGTGTGCCTATCTCCATCTGCCAAGAAGACACCCAAAGCTCTAAATATCATTTGGTTGTAAGGAATGTTTAGAATTGAAGAGCTGGTTTGACACAATTAAAAGCTTCCAGAAGGCTGTTATGGCGCCAGTTATTTACTTAGCGATAGCAAGCTATTTAAATTTCATTATGGAGTAGAAAATAGGGAGATAAGAACAAAATATGGCCAGGCTGACTGTGACCTCAAAACCCCTGCTCCTTTCATTCATAAAAGATAGCAGAAGCAGAACATTCTGATTCAAGGGTCGTTTTGTTAAACTGTGCATTCTCTTAAATGAAATTGTTTCTTAATCTCTTTGTGGGCTGCTAATGGGCCATTTATCAAGACATTCCAAGGCAAAGGGAATCTGGACCAAAGAGGGCTGCTGGTCTGGGGAGGGGTCCCTCTGTACTGCAGGTGGTTGGACAAATGACTCAGTATCTCCCTGCCTTGAGCCGATTGAGGTTTATAATTGTAAAACCATAAACATCCCCCATCAACAAGGCAAAGAAGCAATGTA
>NW_027536464.1:5252507-5255267 GCF_008692635.1 Crocuta crocuta
TAGAAGGCCATTTTCAAGAATAATTTTAACCATAACATTTCCAATGGCACAACTTTTCATTGGGTTCTTTTTATGGAAGAACTGGAAGGGCTGGAAGGGATGGGGGGGCGGGGGGAATCTGATTCAAGAGATTGTCAAAAGGGCACTTAAATATATATATTTGAGGGATAATTTACATGCAGTAAGATTCACCCTTTTTAGTATGGAATTTTATGAATGTAACAGATGACTACAGTTGTGTAACTACCACTGAAATCATGTATATATATGACAGTTCCATCCCTCCTAAAAGTTTCCTTTTGCCTCTTTGTCGTCAAATCTTCTTCTCACCTCTGGTTCCTGGCGAGCACTGATCAGTTTCTTATTCCATAGTTCTTCTTCTAGAAAGTCATATATGGAATCACATGGTAGGCAGTCTTTTGACTATGGTTTCTTCCACTTAGTGTAATGCATTTGAGATTCACCTGGGTTGTTGTCTGTGTTAGTTGTTGTGACTATGTTATGGTAGGTGTGTATGTTTCTCCATTCGCCACTGAGAGGACATTGGGGTTGTGTCCAGTTCTTGGTAATTATGGGTAAAGCTGCTATAAACATTCACATATAGGTTTTTATGTGGATATATGTTTTCATTTCTTTTCAATAAAAATCTAGGAGTGGATTGTTGGGTCACATGGTAAGATTATGTATACCTTTGTAAGAACTTTGTTTAATTTTATCAGAACTTTATACAATTATTTTTATTTTTTATTTTTTTAATGTTTTCATTTATTTATTGTTTGTTTGTTTATTTATTTATTTATTTATTTATTTTTGAGAGAGAGACAGAGAGATAGAGCATGAGCAGGGGAGGGTCAGAAAGAGAGAGAGATACAGAATCTAAAGACAGGCTCCAGGCTCTGAGCAAGCTGTCAGCACAGAGCCTGATGTGAGGCTTGAACCCATGAACCATGAGATCATGACCTGAGCTGAAGTTAGATGCTTAACTGACTGAGCCACCCAAGTGCCCCCAGAACATTATACATTTAACTTTATAAATAATATTTTTGATTTATTTTGTTTTTTATTTAAACAATTACATCAAAATGTGTTGATTTAATGGTTTTTAACTTTAAGAGTATCATGCCTCAGTAATCTTTTGGGGAATTTTTTTCCACATAGTTTCATAGTTTTAAGATTTATTCCTATTTTGACATCTGGCTGTGAATGTAATATCTTGCACATTCTACTGATAGGCATTTGGCACATTGGTTTACAGATTTTCTTTTTTTTCCTTAAAATTTATTTATTTATTTATTTAGAGAGAGAGAGAGAGCAGGGGAAGGGCAGAGAGAGAGGGAGAGAGAGAATCTCAAGCAGGCTCCTTGCTATTATTGCAGACCTTAATGCAGGGCTCAAACTCATGAACCATAAGATCATGACCTGAGCCAAAATCAAGAGTCAGATGCTCAACCCACTGACCCATCCAGGCTCCCTGGTTTCCAGATTTTTTTATAGTTTTGTTTTACCACTGACATTCTTATATATGTCTCTTGTGTTAATTATCAATATTACCCCAAACTTAGGGGTTGAGGATAAGATACATTTGTTATCTTGAAGTTTCTGGAAGTTGAGAGTCTACATATGGGTTATCTGGCTCTTCCACTTCAAGTCCTCCCAAGCCAAGGAGTTGTACAGGACCATGGGCTAATCTCAGGGCTTGACTGGGGGAGGATTTGCTTTCAAGCTCCTGCGGTTGCTGGCAGGATTCTGGTCCTTGCAGGCAGTCAGATGTAGGGCCTCCGTTTCTTGTTAGCTATTAGTCAGAGGTCACCCTCAACTCCCTAGCATGGTGGGGGAGAGCCTGCTAGCACGACAAATGTTAGTCTTGTGTAACATGTCACAGAAGTGACATCCCATCACCTCTGCCATATTCTGTTGGTTCAAAGCAAGTGTGTGTGGGTCCTGCTCATACTCAAAGGGAGAAGATTGCTCAGGGGCATAAGCACCAGGAAGTAGGGATAGCGGGGGCCACTTTACGTCATTCGTTCCACACGGGCACCATTTTCCCTCGGGTCTGTAGCTGCGAGTGCAATTGTTGTGTGTGAGGGAACTCTTCCGTTCCTAATGATGCTCTTAAAGACTATCTCTTCTGGAATTCATACAGCCAAGTCAGCTTCCTTTCGGTTAATATTTGCCCAATATTCCATTCTTTTACCTCAACCCTTGCATATCCTTATGTTTGAAGTATGTCTCATAAATAGCACATATCAGAATTTAAAGAATAAGGTGACTTCAGCATGCAGCCAAGTTTGAGAGCCCCTGTCATGACTAGATTGGAGTTTGAAGGAGAAAGAATATGGAAATAACTTCCAGGGGTCTGTTGGTTTGCCTGTGTTTTCTTTCTTTCTTCTGAGGACGTCTGCACCAATCTCTATGTCCCGGAAGAGGGGTGCAGGCACTGTTTGCCACAAAGTGATGAGGGGATGGCTGGGGGGAGGCAGGAACAGAATCCCATCGATTCTTCTATCTTCTCACAACCCTGCTGGGCTGGGTCCTGCTCCGGACAAAGCCGGCACTCCAGAAACACCAGTCTGAAACAGCCGAGTAAACTCTGGGAGCTTCTCACAACTTTACTTTTCTATTCTTGTGGTGTGGATGGGGCTGGGGGGCTGGGGGTGAGGACCCAGCAGTCATGCCAGTTCAGCATCCTGGCCTGTTTAAGGGGTGATCAGTAGACCCGAAATATTGGCATCTCCCGGGAACTTGTTAGACAAGCCCGCT
>NW_027536464.1:5255406-5274702 GCF_008692635.1 Crocuta crocuta
TTTCACAGTCTGTATTTGAACAAGATCCCCAAGTAATTCTCATACACATTCAAGTTTGGGAAGCACTGCCTTGCACGGCCTAGACGCCGAATAAATACATTTAAATCGAATCAGGCACCTTTTTGACCAGGTACCTCTTAGTTTGCTTGGTCATGTTGTGCCTGTAAAATGTTGATTTTGGTTCTTTGATTTGAGCCATCTCTGCCCTAGGCCAGAAATCAACAATGCTGGGATTGCCAACCATCCAGACAGATTTTTAATACAGAATTCTTTAGTTAAGAAAAACAGTGCTCTAGTAGCACCATCTACCTCTAGGTTTTAGCACTAATTGCTGTTGTAATTTTATATTTACTGATGTGAATAGCTGATTGATGTCTGGCTCCTGTCTGGTGTTGGAGGCTGCGTAAACATGAGGAAGGTGTCGGACACTATTAGCCATCATCTCCCCAATGCCCCAACGCCGATGTATGTATGGCATTCAGCAGGTGCTTAATATCAAATCAGAGAAATGAGCACTTGTAGAGACCTATTTAACTGATGATTGTCTATTGAGTACAATTATGATATCAATGATTATACTTGCAAAGAGTTATTTTGTTAAGAAATATGCATATGGTTTTGGGAATAAGTTTTTCCATTATTGCTATTTCTTGTCATTAATATTAAACCCGGCTACTTGAATTTTTAAAGTCTTATGTTTATTAAAAAAACTTGAACGCATACTGGCATATAAACAAATGCTAATATTTAGTATTTACCAATTTCTTAATTCAGTGTCTATATTATTTTTCATAAAACAAAAGAAAAAATATTGCTTTTAAGGGATTTCACATCTCCTTGGTATTCTTAGAAACAAACAAACACATGGGACACCTGGATGGCTCAGTCGGTTAAGTGTCCGGCTTTGGCTCAGTCATGATCTCGTGGTTCCAAGTTTCGAGCCCCATGATGGGCTCTGTGCTGACTGCCAGCTCAGAGCCTGGAGCCTGTTTCAGATTCTCTGTCTCCCTCTCTTTCTGACCCTCCCCTGCTCACACTGGCCCTCTCTCTCTCTCAGAAGTAAATAAAACATTAAAAATTTTTTAAAAAAGAAACAAACACATTTATTATATGATATAAAAAAGCAAGTGGGGGCAGGACTCATGGCATGTGCAAAGAATGAATCCTATTTGGACTATTTCTATTACAACATTTCTCTCTTTTCCTACTTCAGTTCAGGCTNAGCCACCCAGGCGCCCCTATTTTTTAAAAATTTTTTAAATGTTTTTATTTTTTTATTTTTAATTTTTTTATTTCTGAGAGAGAGAGAGCGAGCTACAGCGTGAGCAGGGGGAGGGTCAGAGAGAGAGGGAGATACAGAATCTGAAATAGGTTCCAGGCTCTGAGCTAGCTGTTAGCACAGACCGTGACGCAGGGCTCGAACCCATGAACCATGAGATCATGACCTGAGCCAAAGTCGGACACTCAACCGACTGAGCCACCCAGGTGCCCCTATTATTATTTTTTTAAAGAGAAAGAGAGGGAGTGGAGAAGGGGATCAAAGAGAGAGAGAGAGACAGTCCCAAGGAGGCCGCATGTCCAGCACAGAGTCCGATGCTGGGCTTGATCTCATGACTGTGAGATCATGACCTGAGACAAAATCAAGAGTCAGATGCTGAACCCTCTGAGCCACTCAGGTGCCCCTCGGCCAGGCTTTTAAAGAGGTGTTGATCATGAAAGAGTCTTGCTTCTTCTCAGACCAAGAGAAATGAGGCTTCAGAAAATCATCTGACAAAAAATCCAGCCTTTTACTATGTAAGGCCTATAAACATGCATTTAAATAAACATTTATTTAATTTGAATATTATATTTTGTTGATAAAGACAGAGCATAGGTTTCATTATACTGGGTACTGATGTCTTTTATTGTTACAGTTCCCCAAAGCTAGGTCGTCCCCCCCCAAATATAATCCAATTTATAGAACTCTAAATGGGGTTCCCTGTCTTTCTCCTGTGTCTTCTTTTTTCTCCCTTCAACAAGCCCGATTCCACACACATAATCACTACATGTGCAGCAGCGTTAGACAATTTAAAAAAATTAGATTTTTAAAAGGCCTTGCACAGCTCTTGTCTGGAAAACTTGAAATGAAGTATTTTGCTTTAAACTTGGCAAAGCTAAAGACCAAAGTGATATCTGTGATCGGGCAAAGGCTAATAATCGAATACTATTACAGGCTCAGTAGCACCACACATGCTTTTTGCTTGTCAATGGTGATGAAAGATATGCGGAGGGCCAAAATCAAGCAACATAATGAAAACGCATGGAAATGGTTTTGTTTTGAATATTGCTGAGTTTTCAACCAAAGTAAGTTATTTCAAGTTTTCCATTAGACATTGAATTGGAAATTGTGGAGACTGTTTTGAAAACGCTTAATTTTTAATTCCTAAAATGAGCATTTATCTAACAAATGTAGACCTTAATGAGACATTGGGGGGGGGAGCTGCACTTTCATTTATTCTAATTAGCCTCTACTTTCAAAATCGGTTGCAAATTCTTCATGTCATTAAGGAAATATCAAAAAAAAAAAGAAAAAAGAAATTAATGAGTTCTGGATGAAAACATTTATTTATTTTTCTAGAGAATAATTATTAAACACAATAAAAACCTCACTGAATCTCATTTCTACACATCATTAAAGAGTTTCGAGGCTAATGACCTTTTGCTGAAAAGTCTGTACAAATGATGAGTGTGGAAAAAATGATCATTTTTCAGGGAAAACGTTACACACTCTTACCTTCCCAACTCTCTCTCTGCTCACTTTTTTCTTTGCCGAATTGGGAGAAGAACCAGATTTTAAAAACCTTCTGACTTGACCAGCAGAGGTCACCCTTTCTCCTTTATCGTTCCCAGTGACAGGTTTCTCTGCTGTGATTCCTCAATCCAAGGAAATGCAGGAGATTTCGGCTGCAAGCACAGCCAGAGGGCTGGTGGAAATATATTCACACTGGCTGCACCTTCTTACGTAAGCACTGTTGAGACATATTATCTACCTGGACTCTTAAATAGATAACTTGCATACGTACAGTAGACCCTTTAGGTTATGTATAATAATCCTATTCTTTAGTTCATCTACTTCATCAAGTACTGTTCAATGCTTACTGATGCTAGCTCAGGTTCTGCCCAGTCCTCTCACTCATGGCCCAAAGAGTAGGGTCTCCCTAACCTCCTGGAGGTGATTGCCATGAGTCCTCAGAGAACACCCCCTGGTGAGTTTCTGCAGGAGAAAGAGGAAGAATTAACTTGGGTGAGGATTGACTGAGCATGGAGCCCAGCACCAGGTACTAGAAAGTAAGCTGGAGAGGAAGAGACCTCAGTCTCAGCTTTTGCCTGTGGTTTTGTTTTGGAAACAAAAGAATATGTTTGTAGTTCATTTGAAGACTAACATTGGACTGCAGAATGAAGTTCTAGATGGATTATTTATGAGTGTCCAGAGAATGGGTCAGTCCATAACTATAATCTATAGAAGAACGTCAGGGGTAGTTGAGTCATAGCGTTGCTTCCATCCTGTTGCCTTGTACTGGGAGAGATGGGGGGTGGGAGATGTTGGCCAAATCCAAAAATGGGAATTCCTTTTCTCTTCCTCCATTTAGGGGGGAAATAATAGGCATTTTCTTGGGGTCCCTGGGAAAACTGGGCATATTGGTTTTACAATGGTTGGTGAAGATCTTTTCTAAATTCCCTCCCTGTCTCCTTTCTTTTGTTTTCTTTTCTTTTTTCTGTAAATCAAAGTTTTAGTTGGTCTTTTAGAAGTTTAAAAACAAGGTGGGTTTTGGGGATTCTCTGTGGCTGCTGCTCTTCCCTTGAGCTCGAGGTAGCACACGGGCAATGCACAGGGGAGAAGGTAGTGCCTCCTCAACAGAACTGCTCTTGACGCTTCTGGGAAGGAGGACAGCTGAACGACCATGACAGTGGACCTCTATTAATGCATGTGAGGTGACACATCCCAGAGAGGAAAATGTGCTTGTGTTCTTGACATCACCCTCTGGGGTCCTCCTCTTTCTGCTCACTGGGCTCCTGGTCCTCCCAGCTGATTGTGCACAAAGTCACCTGCTATCCGTTCTGTGTGCCTTGTGGAAGTATACTAGAGTCAGCTGTTACCGTGGATAAAAAGGCAGGGATTTTGCAAGCTGATTTTTCAACCATTGGTGGCTTGAAATCAGCCTTGGTGGGAATATTTACAACACAGAAATTGGCGAACACTACAAGTCAAGCCCGCCCCCTGCTGGGGTACCCTTATGCCACAGCTTCCGTGCCCTTCTGGGTACCGACTGAAACCTACTCACATCATTTTTTTTTTACACAGTGACACCCGCAAGTATTTACCAGGAGAAAAAGAGAAAAATAGCCTGACTTCCTTCTGCTCCTTCTTCAAAAGCTTTGAGACAATAGTTTTTATCAAGTACAGATTTCTATTCTTAATTTTAACCAGAGTTTGTTCAAAAGACAGGCAAGTTGTCCCAGCTTTCAAGCACAGTCTGATATCTTTCTTGAAGCCCACACTAGCCCGGTTTCCTTTTAACACCCCTCCCCCACTTTCCTCTTCCTGTCTCCTCTGGCTTCCTTAGGGAAACTGTCCCCTGACACTGTCCCCACCCCAGGGCATCAGACTCTTCGCTGGTCCTTTTTGGCTCCAGAAGTCACGCTACATCTGCAGGCCCACCTGGGCTGTCTGCTCTCCTCAGGTTTGCTTGTGAGGAAAGATGGCTGTTTCTGATTTCCCCACAGCAACATCCTCTTATTTCTTGACAGGTCAAATCTGGACTGCATGGCACCACATCTGGACTCTTGGCATTACTGAGGCAACAGGCTAGAAGGAGAGGAGAGTCATTCAATCACTGGCTTCCTCGCCCAGACAATAAGCGCTATTCCTACCCACTCTGGGGAAGGTACAGCTACATAGTCCTAGAGGCTGCATGTTAGGAAAAGGCATGTGGATTCTAGAACCCATAGGCTAGAGGTATTGTGAGGAGGTGGCCCCACCCAGCTGGCGATGTCATATTTACTGCCATAAGCCTAATGCCTGGAAAAGTAGTTAATCCCCATTTGTTACTGGACCTATTTTATCACCCTCCCTCAGGCAGAAACATTAGTCAGTTCAGGCTGCCATAATGAGGGGGCCACAGACTGGGTGGCTTATACAATAGACACGTATTTTCTCACAGTTCTGGAGGCTAGAAGTCCAAGATCAAGGTTATGGAAAATCTGGTTTCTAATGAGACCTCTCCCCCTGGGTTATAGATGGCCACCCTCTCACTCCTCCTCCTCCTTTTCTTTTTAAAAAATGTTTATTTATTTGTTTTGAGAGAGAGAGAAAGACAGAGAGCAAGTGGGGAGGGGCAGAGAGAGAGGGAGACAGAGAATCCCAAGTAGGCTCCACACTGTCAGTGCGGATCCCAATGCAGGACTTGAACTCAAGAACCATGAGATCATGATCTGAGCCAAAACTGAGAGTTGGAAGTTTAAACAACTGAGCCCCCCAGGCACCCCTTCTTCTTATAAGGACATTGTAAGATTAGGGCCCCACCTTATAAGCTCACTTAAACTTAATTACCTTCTTATAGGCCCTTTCTCCAAATAGAGTCATATTGGGGGGCTGGGGCTTCAACATATGAACTTTGGGGGAGACAGAATTCCATCCATAACAAATGGGAACTGGTTCTGTTTTTAAAATATTTACAGAAAAAAAGGAAATGCCCTCACAATCTCCTATAACTCACTCTTTCAGATTCAACAACTCTCTCTTCAGGGAAGTCTCCCACATGGCTTAAATCGTGCTCCATGCAGGGTGAAGCCATTATTTCTTCTGGCTTCTATGGGGAGGGCAGAGAGTGAATCCTAATTTGGTATATCTGTGGTTTCCATCTGTGTATCTACACTTATCCCTCAAAATTTATCCACTCAAAATTAATTTTTCTTCATTCCAACTTAAATAGTAAACACGTGCAGTAATCTAAGAAGAGGGACACGGAGCCAAGTCAAACAGTGATGGGGCTTTATGACTTTCCAAAGTGAGAACTTTAATTCCTTAAAAACCTTAACAACACAGTGGGTCTGAAAATCACTATTATGTTATCCTTTACCCTCCTCTTCAACTAATTCCTTCTCCAATCCTGTTTCTTCTGTTAGTTGTCAAGAACATAAGTCAGGGTGGAAGCCAGACAGCATGCCTCTTTAATCCTCATTCCTATTTAGTTTTTCCTTCATAAATTTGGGGTTTGTGCCTCTCTCTTTGTGGGGTAAGTTCTTCTTGTGTTTATCAGATGTTTTGGGGGGGCTGGAGAGTGGAAATGGGAGCTGGTGAGAGGGTAGCATTGGGGAAGAGAAGTCCAAGGCTGAGTACATGCTCCTTTTTTGTGCACATTTGCATTTAACAGGAAACTTCTGGAAGCAAGATGCTTGAATGCAAAGAAACTGAGTGCCTATGATGAGGGTTTGAGGGAGGTCTGTGAGAGATATTTTGCAGGGGAGGTGGGGACTTCTTTCAAATCACACCATCTAGAGAAGCATCTGCCTCTCCCCCCCCCCCAAAAGTAGCCCCGAGATTTGCGGCTGGGGAGGGGGCAGGGCCAAGGCTCAGCCAAGAAGACATGGTGGGGGATGGCTGTGTTTGTGACGCGTGCACTACCTCACCTCTGAATGGGTTATTAGCTGGATTTAGGGTTACTCTGCCCACGTGTGGTCCCAGGTGCAACAGGCTTGAAAGGAGCTGGACCTGGGCCACATCAGGGGTGGGGCTGGTGGTTGGCAACCCCAGGGTGTAACCTCCTTCCCCCAGTGGAATCTTGACTCTCAGGACTTAAGAGCTGGGAGGCACCTCAGAAGCTCAGCGAGCGTAAGCCTTTCATTTCACAGATGAAGTCACTGAGGCCCCAGAGGGCTCCACCCTCTTTCTGGGCTTGTCAAAGGCACTTAAGAAATACATGTTGACTTGACACGACCCACTGTGAAACAGGCATAACAAAACTCCCGCATGGCAGCTGGATTAGGCTGCCAGCAGCTGGGAATGATTCTCTTGGGCAGAATCATTTTGGGCAGAAGCCCAAAAGCTCCCTTCACAGATGAGAAACTCGAGTTTAATACAATGTCATTGAGCCCGATCCCCCCGCCCCCCGCCCCCCCTCAGGTTACAGATGAAGAAACTGAGGCCAGAGAAGGGAACTGACTTGGCTGGTGAGTTGCAGGCAGAACTGGGCTTTGAACCCTACAGGCGGCTTCCAGACCAAGGTTCTCCAGGGACATTTCCTCTGCCAGGGAGCCTCCTTGGCAGCATGTTGCCAATCTGGGATTGGCCGTATTACTTGGATTCAGAGAATATGGGGGAATGTGATGGAAGAGAGGCTGGGGAGTAGGGAGGTGGGCAGTGAGAGGCGAGGAGCTAGGCGTGGGGAGGCGAGTCTGCCTTTCCTGCATGCCGCCATTTTGTGACTCAAGATGGAGCGCGAGTTATTGTCCCACCAGTGAAACAGAACCATATAAATTAAAGCTGCAATGAACTGTCTGCTGAAGGTGTGAACAAGGCCGATAAATCCCTGGGAGCTTAGGAAACATCTGCTCCTTACCTCGAAGGCAGAAACTTGACCATAAAGCAGAAATAAGCCAGAACTGGAATCTTTTACTTTCTCTGAAGGGATAAAGATGGGGCCCGACTTTCAGATAAACTCCATAACCGAGAGAGGTTTTGTGAGCCATAGGCTAGCATCTCCCCTTCTCCTTTCTTAGTTTGGAATTTTCCCGCTTCTGCCATGCTTATCTCAGTTCTTCAGTGACCTTGGGCTGTTGTCATGCAGTCAGGAAAGGGAATCTAGACCAGGTCAGGGTCCTTTCTACTGAGCCTCGGTGGTGAGTGGGTGTGTTTGAGTCAGGTAAGGGATGAGAAGAAGGTGTTGGGGGGACAAGAATTAGTAGAGGCAGGTCACTAGGCCTTGGTCAGAATCCCTAGCCAGGGGTCTGGGGCTGAGGGTTGGTGTGGGGGCTGGTGATGGGGAAGGGCAAAGAACTACCAAGAGTTGAGGTCAAGAATCCAGATGATCAGAATTGGGGGCACCTGGGTGGCTCAGTTGGTTGAGCGTCCGACTTTGGCTCAGGTCATGATCTCACGGTTTGTGGGTTCGAGCCCCGCGTCGGGCTCTGTGCTGACAGCCACCTCAGAGCCTGGAGCCTGTTTCAGATTCTGTGTCTCTCTCTCTCTCTCTCTCTCTCTCTGACCCTCCCCTGCTCACGCTGTCTTTCTCTCTCAAAATAAATAAAAAAAAATTTAAGAATCCAGATGATCAGAATTGGATTGTTCATTTTTGAAACTTTTTATTTATTTTAGAGGGAGAGAGAAAACGAGAGCAAGTGGGGGAGAGGGGGAAGAGAAAGACAGAGAGAGAACCCTAAGCAGGTCCTACACTCAGTGCAGAGCCCAACACAGGGCTCAATCCCAGGACCCCAGCATCATGACTTGAGCCAAAACCAAGAGTCAGTTGCTCAATCAACTGAGCCACCCAGACGCCCCTAGAATTGGATTGTTAATGTAATAGCAGGAATCTTGGAATCAGAGGAGCATGAGGAAGCACTGTGGCTGAGGCCTAACATGTGAGGCCTAGCTTGCTGATTTCTAGCAAGGTCTTATAAACAAGGATGGCAAATAGGTGACATCTTGCTTGCTGATCTTACCTGAATGGTGATGGCCATGTGAAATGTGGTATTTAGGAGAGTCAGAGCTCTGGGAGGTCAGGTGCCTGGCAGGACACACAGATCCCTGCTGTGTCCATTGAGGAGCTCTGGTATAAACAGATCAAAGAAGAGACTGCCTAGTGCCACATATTTCCTATTCTTACTTGGATACCTTTCCTAATTTTCCTTATTCCATTCACTCTTGGTTTGCAGCTTATATCTATGCGTTCAGTTCACCCATAGTCTTTCAGAATTCTGAACAGGTGCTATGCTGCTGGTACAAGTCATAGAACTGCCTTAGAGATGAGAAATAGCTCTTCATTTACCCCTGGAGTGAGGTCTAAGACTTGTTCTCTTTATATACTATTAGTTTCAATGGCAAAGGGTATTGTGTGTATAAAACCCTTCAGGTATAAAATAATGGGTATTTTCGAGGCTTAGAGGCTGTGCCTGGATGTAGACCACCATCTTTGTCATGTGGCCATGGGTCTTATCTCTTATGTTCTCTCAGAGGAGCATGAACAGCCTGGAAACCTAGTGGATGGTGATTAGTGAGGAAGCAACGTGGTTCGTGCTATGCTCCTAGCTCTACCTCAGGATAAACTCGTACTTTTCCAAAATGATAAGGAGCGGATATACAATAAGCAGTCAGTAAGTGAAATGAACTCTGTGGGGCACAGCAGACCATCACAAGGCAAGAATGGCCCAGTCCTTGCCCTCAGGGGCTTCTACTCTAGGAAATATATGTGACAGTGGAGTGAGGAAGGATGTGTAGCGAGAAGGATTTAGTTAGTAATAAACTAAGATAGCTGGTGAGAAGGGCCAGGGCAGTGGGCTACTTAGTGCTTTTGGTCATAGTCGTATGGACACAATTGTGCTTGGTTGGGGTGGAGGTGGGGCCAGGGAGAGAAAAATCCATATTTCTTCTCCTTCATTTCATCTGCACACATGAGATTGATCAGAGTTGCAACTTTGAACTTTTTGATATTTCTCCAGAGGCAGGTGTAAAAACCACTCATCTAAGAAACTGTGTGTAGAGGTAAGCACCTGGGATTGGACCTGGATGTTTTTCTAATTGCTTCTTAGCATGACTTTGGGCAAATTACTTGATCTCTTTGAGCTCCAGTTTCTTCTTCTTCTTCTAATCTCTGAGGTGGGGTAAAATACCTGCCTTGCCATCTAATAGGATTAAAAAAGCATGAATATATGTGAAAGTGATTTATAAATTGTAAAGCCCTATAAAAATGCAAGGGTTTATTATTGTGCCACTAAACATGAATAACTGTTAAGTACAAAAGGCGTACCTATTGCATTGAAATATGAAAAATGGGGTCTCTCTTGAATGGGATGTTGGCTCCATATTTTATTTAACCAATCTAGAATCCATGGTAGCTTTTTCTTCTTCCACTATTTGATGACGCTGAGCTCCCAATCAGTAGTGAAAACCTCTGAGCTGTTTCAGCAAAGGTGGAGAACTTTTTCCTTCATCCTCCATGGGCTGGCTGCGGGCTTGCATTTTTTAAAATGTTTATTTATTTATTTAGGGTGGGCAGAGATTGAGAGAGAGGGGGAGAGAGAGAGAGGGAGAGAGAGAGAGAAAGAGAGAGAGAGAGAGAATCCTAAGTAGGCTTCCCATTGTCAGTGCAGAGCCCGGCAAGGGGCTTGATCTCATGAACCATGAGATCATGACCTGATCTGAAATCAATAGTTGGACGCTTAACCTACTGTACCACCCAGGTGCCCCATCTTAAGATGGATGACCAAGTGTAGGGTGCCATCTTGGATTGCAAACTGGAGTAGAGATAATTGGCTCACAGAGGCCTTGCTCTCTTGGTTGGTTCTTGTTAACCCCCTGGGCCAGCTGGACAAAGGAATGACAAGCACCAAGCTTGGTTGGTTGCAGCCTGATTTAGTCCAGCATGTGACTCCCCTTCCTGTAGGTTGCCAGGATGCAGTTCTTGTTGCGAGTAGACATTAGGGAGTTTCACAGCAAATTCTGCTTAGCTAATTTGGTCAGAAGAGGGTCTTGTCCCATTTGAGTTAAAGGCTCTGCAATTTGGAGCAAGTGTACTTTGAGCTCAGATCACATGCTGTGCTGGCAACTTGCTTCAACTTTTAATTCTTATAGTTAGGAGAAAAAAAAAAGATTTCAAATGTCATTTGCTGTAATGATTAGCTCCAGTGAGGGATTCTAGCTACGGTTATTTGCTTCAAAGCTTTAATTGGCTGAAGCCTGTATATTTGATCATTAACAAAATGGTCTTTTTTTTTTATCATGTTAATAATTTTGTTTAATAGAAATGCAGCTTTGATTTCTTCCTGGGCTACGTTGCTATTTTTCTGGCACTGAGAAGTGTTGGTTTAAGATTTTGCCACATACAAGACATGGCAGAATTCCGTCTTGGAAGTCTCCAAGCTTGGGCCTGCTCAAAAAGATAGGACTGGAAGGAATATTCTTGGCCCAGCTGCAGGAAGCAGTTTGTTTAGATCAGACCAAAACAAAGAGGTTGGCTTATGTGGAAACTTTATACCTGTCCCACATGTTTTAGACACTTCTGAGAAAACAAACAGCTCCATATTTGCAATTACAAGGTCAAAAAGTCGCATGTTGGCCCCAGTGCCAATTTATCTGAGTCCTCTAACAGCATTGATGTTGTTAAGTAAGAGTATGCTGTGGCCACTTAACCAATCTCCACACCTGGAAAAAATAAAAAATACAAGCAAGAAAGCAAAGTGAATTTGAAACCAGAGTGGGCTATAGTGACAGTGTTCAGATTCTGAGTTCCTGAGCGATCTCTACATTCCAGGCTTGGAAGGATATTTGGAAAGCATGCATCATTATGGGCAGATTCTTCTTAATCCTTATCTCAGGGGCAAGATTAACACTGTGCAAATCCCTGTGTGGACCTGGATTCCTGGAACTATATTCTCATGAAGACTGTCCCAGTGACTGTGTCATCTTTTTCTTCCTTGTCTGTCTTAAACCAGCTGGTTCATCTCCTGAAATTCAATATGCTCCCCCTCTTTTTTTTTTTTTCAGATATGTCAGTGCACAAAAGAGGCTCATGAAAGGAAACAGCTGCACTGATACCAGCAGGAGCTGCTGCAGCTACAGATTTGAGGCGTGCACCTGCACGGGGTTGGGTGACAAGGGATTTGTCGGGGAAGAGAGTATCATGGAATATCAGGACTCTAAAGCCAGAGGGATGGATGGCTCTGGGGTGGCAAATTGGATACCTCACTGCTCACCTGGAGGTCATGGGATCACACCTGACTTGAATTAGTCAAAAGGATTCCAGGATGAGGGTTAGTTGGTCATTTATGAATGAAATGATTAGCTGGCTGTAACAGTTCCTAATAAACAGATCGTCCATATCAATGATGTCTATTCAATGAGCCACAAACAAGTGGCAGCTCTGTTTGTGGGCATGGGAAGGACTGATGAGGCCTAGAAGAATCCTGTGAAGGCCATGACTGAATGCGATCACCAAGAGCTTAGGGCATGTAGAGAAGAGTCCCCGGTGCCCAGCCCTGTGGCATGAAGAAGTGGTGAAGACCAGGAGGAGCACTCGAGGCAGAATGAGATAGGAGGAAAACTAGAAGAGAGTCGTGGCCTGAAAACCAAGTGAGCCATGTGTTCCAAATAGGAGGAAGGGAACGGCAAAGTCCAGTGATATGTAGGAGGGACACTGGGGGTTGATGGTTGGATTTAGCTGCATAGATGTCATTGGTGATTTTGACAAGAGCAATTTGATGGGGTGATGGTGGTCACCATCTCACTGGAGAGAGTATAAAAGAGAATGAGGAGAGGATTTGGCAAAGGAGCACTGACAAGTCTTATTATTTATTTATTTTCTAAATTGTTTATTGTCAAGTTGGTTTCCATATAACACCCAGTGCTCATCCCCACAAGTGCCGCCCTCCATGCCCATCCCCCTTCCCTTTCCCCCACCCCCACCAGCCATCAGTTTGTTCTCAGCTTTCAAGAGTCTCTCATGGTTTCCTCCCTCCCTCTCCCCCACTATTTCCCCCTTCTTCTCCCCCACGGTCNTTCTATTGTTAATTTTATAAGGAACCTCCACACTGTTTTCCAGAGGGGCTGTACCAGTTTACATTCCCACCAACAGTGTAGGAGGGTGCCCGTTTCTCCACATCCTTACCAGCATCTAGAGTCCTCTGATTTGCTCATTTTAGCCACTCTGACCGGTGTGAGGTGGTATCTCAGTGTGGTTTTGATTTGTATTTCCCTGATGAGGAGGGATGCTGAGCATCGTTTCATGTGTCTGTTGGCCATGTCTAGATGTCCTCTTTGGAGAAGCGTCTGTTCATACAAGTTTTATTATATGAGGAGCAGAGAACTTGGGTGGTGTTTAGAGGCAAAATAGAGTGAAGGAACGTTTTTAAAAATTAAAATTTTTTAATGTTTAGTTTTGAGAGACAGAGAGGCAGAGAGAGTGGGAGACACAGAATCTGAAGTAGGCTTCAGGCTCTGAGCTGTCAGCACAGAGCTAGATGCAGGGCTTGAGCCAATGAACTGTGAGATCATGACCTGAGCCAAAGTTGGACGCTTAACTGACTGAGCCACCCAGGAGCTCCTAAAGGTTTTTACATTTTACTTTTTCAGCTTTATTGAGATATAATTGAAAATAACCTTGTGTAGGTCTTTCTTTTTTAAAGATAGAAATAACATGCCAATGGGAATAATCCAGTAGAGAAGGAAAATTGTCATGATGTAGGAGAGAGAGGGGAAGGTTGTTGGAATGATGTCCTCGAGTGGGATCCAAGGTGCAAGTAGAGGGGCTGGCCTTCTCTTGGAACGAGGATGGTCCATCCATAGTAAGGGGAGAATGACAGTATTTATGGGGCAGATGCTGGTAGATGTATAGAAGTGGAGGTGGGTGGGAGACTGTGGTAGTTCTTTTCTGAAAGTTTCTATTTTCTCTGAGAGGTAGGAGGTGAGGTTAGCAACGTAGAGCAAGGAGGGAGAGGAGGGACTGGAGGGTGAGGGATGGTCATCCAGTAGGGTGGCAGGTGCATGAAAGAGGAAATGAGGTGTGCTGGCCAGGCAGCATGAGGAGCCAGGTGAGGTTATGGAAATGAATTACATTAAGCTAGTGTGTGTTGGTTGTATGATTTTCTCCAGTTATGTTCAGCTGTGGGATGTAATACAGAACAGGGGGAGAGAGTTGGATTTCAGGGGTTACCAGTGGAGTTCTACCAAGCAAGAGAGAGGCGCCCTGAAGATTTTTTCTTTTTTATTAAAAAAATAACTGATTATATAGACTTATGAAACGGATTTAAGTAATTATTAATTGGGTGTGACTCATCATTTGAAAACCACTGATTTAAATGGCTTACTCATTTTTTCCCCCTACTTGGCCTTTTAATCTAGAGATACAGCTTCAGTGAGGATTTCTCTAAAAATCCATCAGGCATTTGTTGAATACTCACAAGGTGTCCAACTAGTTTTTAGTGCAGGGGTTGGGGAGACAGAAGAGGGATAAAACCCAGTTCTTGCCTCCAGGGTGATGTGTTGGAGAGGAGGCTGACAGCTGTCCCTCCCTCATTCAGCACCTGGGTCAGCTCACTACTCAAAGATGGCGCCTCATCGTGGCGTGTCACTACCTAAATAGCTGAGTGGATGCTGAGGGGCCAAACATCACAGATGTCCCCCTTCGTGTCAATCTGAGAACACCTGTTCTCCACATGTAGTCTGATCACCTGACCCCAGGACTGTCAATTCCTTTTACCTGATCAGCAAACTCTATTAATGCATCCTAAGATAGTTATGAACCTTTTAGGCAACCTTAGTAAATTATTGCCTCACACTGAACTTATGGTCAAATTCCACTCTCTGAGACTTAAAAAAAAATCTTAGTTCTCATCAATTTTTTTTTATTATAAATTTAATTTTTGGGAGGTGGCAGCGTGGGGTGAACTATATGTCCTTTTCTTGGGGGCTGGGGACTGTATGTTTTGGAGCTGCAGATACCCACTTGCTGTGTGGGGATAAAGTCAGGGTGTTAGTTCCCTCAAATTTTGGTTCATCTCAGAACATATGGCCCTGCAGGAAACAGTTTGCAAGAGTCTTTGATGCAAAGGGAAAAATACTTAATTTCTTCATCTTTTTGTTCTATTTTTGTTCTTTGAGTCAAAGGGGGAATGAGTTAGGAAAAAAGTGATGAATTCTACCCTATCTTCTAATTATATTTTAATTCAGTAGAAAAGGACTTCATTTCTCTCCGTGACATTCAGTGTTTATGGTCCCAGCCATGGCATTTGCATTCTCTGTTTATGGTTTGGATGCTTTATCCTAACATACTTGCCACCAATACAGTTGGGCTTGGCTTGCAAGGCAACAGTTAAACCAGCAGGAGACCACTTGTGTGCAATTTGTTGGAATGAAATCTACATTTTGGGATTAGATTACTTAGTAGTGTCATTTTGCGTTGAGGCAACTTTGTGGGTGGTCTCCAATAAACCCTGCACGTACAATGAGTGTCAGCCCTGATTATCTCCAAGCGAGCTGTAATGACTGCACAGCTTGGTATTTACAAGAGAAAACCAGTTTCCCTTAACTTTTAATTTAGGGAATGCAGGGGCATGGATGAACCCCCACAAGAGGGTGGTAGCAAGAAGGCCCATCGTGGAGCCTTCTTGAAGGAGTCCGCCTGAACTTCCTGTTCCTTCTGGAGATCAGGATAATAGCCACAGATGTCACTTGGGGCTCACCAATTCGGAAATTTGTCTTTAATGATGCCTGAAGGAGCTGTCAAATTTCAAAATATGTAAGGGCTGAAGGATTCCTTGAGGAGCATGGATTAGTGGCCTGAACTGTATGGTTGACTGAAGCATGAATATATATGGTAAATAGCAAATGACATGCTGGACCCACCCTAATATCATTCTGGTGGTAGCGATTCTCCAAGGCAGTGGATCTTCACCAAGGGTTGGTTTGGCCTTCAGGGGATATTTGGTGGTGTCTGGAGACATTTTTGTTGTCACAGCTTGCTACACCTAGTGGGGAAAGGCCAGTCTGTTGTTAACAGACTATTCCCTGCCCCTCCTACAACACAGGATTATTGTGCCCCAAATGTCAGTATGCCAAGGTTGGGAAGCCTACTCCAAGGTACAGGAAGTGGTGGGGTAACACACTCTTGCCCTTACGCATTCTCTTTTCTTCCCTCCATGCCCTCTGGTCCATGTGGATTCCTTCTGTTTTCCTGCTTGCCTGGAAGCCTCATGTACTGGAGGTAAAAGATTACAGAGTCCCATAGTGGAGAGAACGCCCGATTTGGAGCTGCACAAGATCTGGGTTAAATCCCAGTCTGATGGCTTCAGTTTGGGTGACTTTGGAGGCAAATTACTTGATCTCCCTGAGCCTCAGTTACAAATAATCTGAAACAATGGGGACTGCAGTCCTTACTCTGCTGTGTGGTAGGGAGATTCAAATTTATGTAAATGGATCAGGACTTGGTAGCTAGGAAATAGGTTCTTTACAACATTTTTATCATTGCATGTTTTTGCTTGCCGTTCCTAAGGTTCAGTTTCCTCACCTTTAGCCCTTATACCAACACTTTCTTTTTACTGTGGAAAATTTACAAAAAAAGATAAGCACTCAGGAAGAAAGAAAGTAAATCACCTGTATTCTTATGCCTTACACACAGAGATAATTACTGTTAATGCTGTTAATGCCTTCTGTATATGTATTTCTAGACTTTTCCTCTCTGTGTGTATGTGTGCTCATGCTGTGTGTACTATTTAGTGACTTGCTTTTTAGACTTCATGATGTATTAGGAACATCCCTCCGTGTCAATACGTATAGATCCACATCATCTACATCATTTTTAAAAAAAGCTGCCTGGTTTTTTATTGCATCGACGAACCCTGATTTAATCAATCAATCCCTTAAATTCTTGGACATTTAGATCATTAAAGTTAATCTTTAAAGCCCAGGAGAATGTCTTGTCTAGGCTGTATGGAATTCATGGTTTGTAGTTCTAGAAAGGCAGCCCTTTGCATGCGCACTTGCTACTGTACAGACATCCCCAGGCAGTCAATTCGGGAGGGCAGCACAGGACATATGTTCTCTGTCCCCACTCTTGGCAGCCTGCTCCTGCTGTGTGGGAGATAGTGGAGTCACTGTCCCTTTCTTTTCATGACACGCATCATACGGTATCTCAGTGCTCAGGCTCTGGAGTCAGGCAGCCCAGGTTCAAACCCCAGCTCCCCTGTTTTGGTACATGACTTCTCCGGCCTGAGCCTCAGTTTCCACATCTGTAAAATGGCAATGCCAATTGAACCCACATCATTGAGATTTTCTGAGAATTCATTGACGTAGCATGTGTCAGGTATGTCACATCAGGTATGGTATATGTATACTAAGGACTCAATGTGTTTTTACTTGTATCAGGTGGGAAAAAATGTCTGACAAGCTGAGTATTGCCTGGAAGTCCATGTTCTCTGTTAAATTATTATCCAACAGTAACAAGTGCCGCCCATCTGCCAGGATTAGCAGGAGCCGGAGTTCAGAGACCCCCTACCTACTTTTTTTCCTGGGACTTTTGTTTTTTAATTGCGGTGCATTAGCCTCCTGTCATTGCTGTAACAAAACCCCATCAACACAGTGGCTTCACACAACACACATCTGTTATCTTACAGTTCTAGAGGTCAGCAGTCCAAAATCAGTCCTGTTGGGCTAAACTCAATATGTTAGCGGGCTGCCTTCTTTCTGAAGGCTTTAGGGGAGAACCCGTTTCCTTGCCTTCCCCAGCTTCTAGAGGCTGCCCAAATTCCTTGTCCTCTGGCCTCACATCACCCTGCCTTTAGCTTCTGTTGTCACACGTCCTCTGACTCTGACCTTCCTGCTTCACTCTCTTAAGGACCCTTGTGACTGCATTGGGCCCATCGGATAATTTCCCCATTTCAGTGTCTCTAACCTTAATCAACCTGCAAAGGCCCTCTTGCCTTTCCCACAGGTAGCACATTCCCAGATTCTGGGCCCTGCTCTGCTGGCTGTCGCAGAGTTGTTGCTCCTAGGGCCTGCCAGCACACTTGTTCCCTTGGCCAGGCTCCTACAGGCCTGGAGCAAGCCCTCTTCTCTTGCCTTCCCTTCCCACTGTCTGGCTTTGGAGCACTTCTCTGCCCCACAGGCTGAATTGCTTCCTTAGGCTGCCTTGTTCCCCAAAGTTGAGTTAGAGGAGCCCTGCTCACTGTTACAGGTTCACCCTGCCTCCCTGACCAAAAGTGCACCCAACTGTCAATCTTCCGTTACCTTATCCAGCCTGTACTCCTCTGCCCAGCTCCGAATGTTCTGTATGTTCAGTGTGGCCCAAGGGCCCTTCCACTGCCTTACTGGTCCACAGATACTAAGGCCCCAGGCTCGGGAAGGGCAGTGTGACACTCGCATCACAGCTGGACCGCCACAGGTGGGCTCTCAGAGCGGCTGGGTCATTGTCTCCCACCATGAGTTTGGGATGGTCAGCTGGTGAGATCCTCGGGACCCATGGGTGCTGGTGTAATCCTTCCCATGACATCTCTCTGCTACGGACCCTCTCCGACAACCTTCTGGAATGTGACCTTGCATGACTGGTCCCCATTCAGGCTTCTTCCTGCCAGTCCGTCTTCCCTGTTCTCAGGGCCTAGACCTACTTGGCAGAAAGCCTGTTCTCTTCTTGTTACTTTCCTGCCACAGTGACCTTCCAGGCCCAATTGGGGAGGATGGAATTACCCTTTAGGTTAGAGCCCCAATCCCTAGTAACATAGAGTTGGCTTTCCCAAGCAGGTTTAGGTGTTTGCTTAGGACCACGGTACTCTGTGTTCTAGCCAGCAAGAAAACAAGTTGCATTTTGATATAAAAAACAAGCTGACTATTCCTATCCAGACGATTCCTCCTTTCTCACCCTCGGGCAGACAAGAATGATGGCCTCTCCCGTCTCACTGCCACACATTCTCAAGTCTGGTTTTTATTTCACCTTTTCAAAACTTACTCGGCATTACAGAACCATTAGCCAAACATAAAGAGAAAAATTTGCCCGTATTACCACTGTCATCCCTGACAGATTAAACGATTTTTATTTTTTCCGTGATCCCTTCCAGTTTTTGTCCCTGCGAACATATAATTTAAATAATCGTAATCATAGTGTAGCTATCATTTTGTGTTCTGCATTTTCCCACTTAACATTAATTATATCATAAGCATTTTTTCCATGTTGTGGCAAAGTCATTGTAATTATCATTTTTAATGACTGTATGAGAATTCATCAAAGCGGGAGTAGATCACTTAACCCTTGCTCTGTTGTGGGGCCTTTTGCGACTCCTTCCACGTTCTGTTTCTCCTTCAGGACTGTCCTTGATACCATGTCCCTTGGCTATGTTTGGGGTGCCGGAGGCAGATGAGGGAAGAGGTGGAGGTGGGTGGCGAGGA
This sequence comes from Crocuta crocuta, assembly GCF_008692635.1. Taxonomy (NCBI): domain Eukaryota; kingdom Metazoa; phylum Chordata; class Mammalia; order Carnivora; family Hyaenidae; genus Crocuta; species Crocuta crocuta. The sequence continues at coordinate 5,274,530 of NW_027536464.1, forward strand.
GGAGCAGAAGAAAACACCAGGAGAAGCCAGAACAGGAAGGAAAAGGAAGCCTGCTTTACACTCACAGTTGAGTCTCCTAAAGCCCAGAGCTGGAAGGGAACCTGGTCTTCACCTGTGAAGCCTCTCCACCAAAGGTGGTTTTGGAGAATGACGTTTTCATTTACATTTTTTTT
>NW_027536464.1:5274812-5317052 GCF_008692635.1 Crocuta crocuta
CTAAGCCACCCAGGCGCCCCCCCCTTTTTTTTTTCTTTTTTTCTAAATGTTTTATTTATTTCTAGGAGAGAGAGAGACAGCGTGAGCAGGGGAGAGTCAGAGAGAGAGGGAGTCACAGAATCTGAAACAGGCTTCATTTACATTTTGGAGTGACTTTCGATGCCTGGAGGAAAGGTGGCCTACAGGAAACTGATGGAGAAAACAAACCTAACCTGTCAGTGTTAAGGCATCAAAGATCAACTCCAAATGCTAGTCTAAATTAGAAAAATATGATTTTTGTTAGTCAGATATTTAGTGCTGATTAGAGCTAACATGATAACTCGAGGAGGTCTTAACTATTCCAGTGTTTCTTAACGTTCCATGAGCTCTGGGTGCAAAAGATGCTCTATAAAACAAAGATCCCTTGGTAAAAACTGTTTGAGAAACAGTGATGCTGCTTGCTAGGTCCCCTTCTTGGGTATTCACAATGCCCCTTCATATAGTCTGTGGTTTGAGAAGAGCTGGGAGGAACCTTGCTTACCTCTGGGTGAGCACATTGGCAAGGGAGTCTGGGAGACGTAGTTTCTATGTCCCATGGTCACGGCGCCTTTTTGTGATATCCACCTCCACCAGCCAGAGTCTACTCAGGAAGCTGAAAACAAGCTTGATAATTCAGAGAGGGTTGACCTTATAGATCCAGCTGAAAAAGTGCTGGGTGAGCTGGAAAAGGTTAAAAGGTATTGTGACCCAGAGATTCACAACTGCAGGAAGAAGCTGCAGCCCCAAAGTGTAGATGTGATCACAGTGTGGGGCACACTTGCTTCTGCAACCCTCAGGGTAACCCACAGGGTGCTGAGACCACCAAGGGGGCACAGGGCATGGTGGGACGCAGCAGGTGGGGGGGGGGTCCTGGGGGAGATACTAACCAGGACCACGGAAGTGGCTTGAGCTGTGACATCTGGATCTGTGCAAGGACCTTGGGGCCCACAGCTGTTTCCCGGAGGGTTTTGCCCTCTGTGATAGGCAGAGTTCTGCTCCCCAAGATCTCTAGCTTTTGGTGTCAAGTCTGTGAGTCCGTCACGTCGCATGGTGAAAGGGACTTTGCAGATATAGCTAATGTTACTAATCAGCTGACCTTAGGACAGGGAGCTTATCCTGGGTTACCTGACACAGATCCTGTGTGATCTCATGAACCATTAAGAGTAGAAAAAGAAGCGAGAATGAGAAGTCAGAGAAAGTTGAAGCATGAGAGGATTCAATCTGTCATCACTGTGTTTGAAGATGAAGGGAGCCAGGAGCCAAGTGATGTGGGCAGCCCTCGAAGCTGAGAATGACTGCTGGCTGATAACCAGCAAGAAAACCTCAGGGACCTCAGTCCCACAGTGTCAGGACACTGAAGTCTGCCAACAACCTGGATGAGTCTGGAAGTAGAGTCTACAGTGGAGTCTCCAGAGAGGGGCCCAGGCTGGCCAGCACTTTGATCTTGGTCTTGGGAGTCCCAAAGCAGAAAACCCAGTGGAGCACCCTGGTTTTCTGACCTACAGAAACATGGCATAAAAAAAACGAGTGTTGTTTTATCTTTTTAGAAGTTTTTTATTTATTTATTTGGGGGGGGGGCAAGAGAGGGAGAGAGAGAGATCCCGAGCAGGATCTGAGCCGCTAGCACACAGCCTGATGTGGGGTTGAACTCATAAACTGTGAGATTATGACCTGAGCTGAAATCAAGAGTTGGATGCTTCACTGACTGAGCCACCCAGGTGCCCTAGTGAGTGTTGTTTTAAGCCACTGAGTTGGTGGTAAATTGTTATGGCAGCAATAGAAAATGAATGCACCCTCCCATCTTTGAATCACTTTCTATTCCCTCCCATTCCCTCATGCAGAATTGAACTGGAACCCATTGACAAGGGGGTCTGTAGTTTGTGGGGTCCCAGATTTTCCATAATTCAGTGCAGAAGGGTGGGAGTGAAGGCTAAAATCACTTGAGTCTCTGACACAGCATATGTTAACATTTGGTGAGATGAACGTTAGGAAACCCACTTTGGGGAATTTTGATTATGATATCGTAGTTTGGACTTTTGAAATGGGTATGTTGGGACCCCCCATTAAATGAATGAAGATGATACACTCATGCCAATCTTATAAGGTTGCCAGGGGGGCTCAGTAGGGTGTTGTGAAGAAAACCCCACAAACTGGAAGTCAAGTTCTGACTCTGCCCCTCCCCCATTGGGTGACTTTATGTGGCTCACATCCCAGGGCTTCCACTTCTGCTGGTGTGGAGCAAAGGGAGCTGACGGAAGCAACCTGTCAAAGTCTTCTCAGGCTTGAACATTCTCCTACTTGGAGAATAATTTTACTTTTTAAAGCGATTGTGGATTCTATTTAAAGGATTGTAGTCATATTTATGATTGATTTGATGCTGAATTCCTGATTAGCAGTGGAACTCCCGATCATGAGATTGTTGCTAAGAGAAATCATGATTCAGTTTGCTGTTATCTGCTCACCAATATGAGAACAATGGATAGATTCAATAATGATAATCTTTGGCTCTAAGTGAATTGAGGAGCCTCCAATGTGGGCATAAGACTTTCATTTCCTAGCTTCGAATCTAGTTGGATAAGATCAACATGAGGAAATGATTGGACGATGATAAGAATGAGTGGAACTGTGTCTTAATTACATAGCAGGTTGATGTCAACTTTCTATAGTTGCACTGGGCTTTTTGTAAAGGAGGCCTTTCCTTTTATCTTTCCAGATCACACACCGAGAGAGGCACACACCTCTGAGCAGCAATGGTTCAGAGCTGGGTTTTGTTGGCCTTTGCATTCTTACTTGGCTTTCACCGGGAACTGTTTCGTGAAACTGTGTCTTTCCTGACAGTTTCGCAGAGGGTATGAAACATAGCTCACCCCACCCACCTTGAGCAGGTTGTTTTTTGAGGCATTTGAAAGTAAGTAAAACAAAGTACCCTACCATTAATGGAAAGCTAGAATTTTCCATCCACTTATAATTCTGACAGGTTGGTTGATGCTGTCATGGGCTGTGTGTGCCTTTTCAAAATGCATGTTTTTAACTTGTTATTCCTGGGTGGATTAATTCCTAATGCTCCTCTTTGATATGAAATGATGCCATGCTTTTTATACATCCTTACTTTGTGTGTTGCCCACAGTGTAGAAGCAACAGTCCTGCCTTCCAACAACGTGCACATCTGCACAGGGGGCTGAAATGTTCATTTTGCACCTGGATGTTCAGGGGTCATGGAGATACACGTTCTTAGCTTTAAACCTCTTTAATGTTAGAGGCATGTTTGTGTGTTGCATGTTTGGTGTTTCTTTTTCTTCCCTGGGAGACCGTGTGGTTTTGGAAACTTTCAAAATGGGGCATGGAGGGGCGCCTGGGTGGCTTAGTCGGTTAAGCGTCCGACTTTCGCTTAGGTCATGATCTCGCGGTTCACGGGTTCGAGCCCCGCGTCGGGCTCTGTGCTCACTGCCAGCNCTGTGATAGTAGGGGACAAGAGTATGGAACTGGGTAGTGCCGCCTGGGGTTGAGTGGTGACTCCAACATTTTTTTTGCACAGTTTTCTTAACCAATCTGAGACTCAGTTTTCTCCTATGTGAAATGGAAGGAAAGCAACCTGACAGGGTTGCTGTGGGATTAAGTTAAATAATATATGTTAAGTGCTTAACGCAATGCCTGGGAAGTCAATGCCTGCTTAATACCCGTTAGTTACCATTATCATCTTCGTCATGATCATCATCACTGTCACCATTATTACCACTGTCTTCATCACCATGACCATAATCACCATCATGATCATCACCAGCATTACCATCACCACCACCACCACCACCACCACCACCACCACCGCCGCCGCCACCACCATCATCACCATCACCATCATCATCACCTGCAGCACCATACTCCTGCCTTCCCAAAGACTCTCTCTAAGTGCCTGGCCTGTGACAATATCTGGCAGTGAGGCAGATCTCAGGCCCCGGCTCTGCCCTTAGCCTTGACTGTAACCACTGTACCTCTGAGGAAGAGTGTGAGCCCCACGTTCTCCTGAACATGATGCATGGGTTCTTCTTTGTTTTCCCTCTTTGCACGGTTCTCTACTCGGCTGGAGTCCTGACATTCAGCCTGGCTTTTGCCAGCCCCCTCTCTAGGGAGGTTGGAGCCTCCCATGGTACAATCACAAGTTAAGGACCTAGCTGTGGAGGGGTCTTCTGAGCCTGTGGCTGCCTCCTGTTGGACTCAGAATTTGCTGCTTCCTAGACTCATATCATGGTAGGTTTAGGCCATGCCTGTATTGATTTCACTCCTTGAGACACTGGTTGTGGAGAATTTGAGGGATTTGGGGGCTGACTGAGGACAAAGAGATGATCAGGAGGTGGCAGTAGTACACAGGCTTTATTTGGGTGAAACTTTGACAGATTTGGATGTGGGGGAAGTCCCTCCCAGTATGAGACTATCCAGAGGCTATGTCATGGGAGTCACTACTTAGAAAGAGAGGGGGTCAGAAAAAGGGGGGGATTGGGGGTGGCTTAGGTATCTAGATGATGTCACTCAGTAGCCTGGCCTGGGTCAGAGAGCTCCCCAAAGCAGCAGCGACTGGGGGTCTTTATAGCCTCGGGGCTTATCTTATCTATGGCTAGCAGATGTTGGCTATGCAGAGCAGGCAGGCTCTAAACAGCTAAACATCTGCTAATTTGGGCTAAATTAATTGGATATGTTAAAATTTGAGTTCAGAACCATGGGCTTTTGAGCTATCACAGACTGGGTGGCTTAAACAACAGACATTTATTTTTCACACTTCTAGTGGCTGGAAGTCCAAGGTCAGGGTGCCAGCATGGCGAAGCTCTCGGTGAGGGCTCTCTTCCTGACCTGCAGAGGGCTGCTTTCTTGCCATAGTCTCACATGGAGTAGAGAGAGGGTGGGGAAGCGTGAGCCCGCACTCTGGTCTCCTCTTACAAGGGCAGTAACTCCATCTGGAGGACCTGATCCTAATGATCTCATCTAAACCTCCCAAAGGCCCCACCTCCAAATACCATCACATTGGGGGTTAAGGCTTCTACAGATGAAGTTGGGAGGGACACACAGCATTCAGTCCGTATCATTTCTAATATAGAACTTTCTTTTCTCTGTCAGAGAAAATAAATGGAAATATATTTTGGAACGTGAAGAGCATTATACCAATGGAACACATCATTTTTATTACTACTTGAAAGGTTAACATCTAGCTAATCACAAATAGTTTCCGATATTAGGTTTTCTTCCAATGCAAATGTTAAGACTTAACTCTGTCTTTATTCCAGTCTTTCCACTGAACAATGTCAAAGAATGCCAGCCTGCACAATAAAACCCACACCCTCTGTCCCCTCCCCTTCTGTCTGGCAAGGGGAGGGGTGAAATCACAGTGTGTCAAGCAGGCTGTAAACATTTGAGCTGCTTTCCTTCAACTTTTGGGAGGGCTTCTTGGGGATGACAGGGGGACAAAAGGTTGCAGTGTAAATTACAATGCAAATTGCCACAGTGTTTGAACTTAAGACACCACTGCCTGCCGCAGCTCAGTGAACTTGAGCTTCTGTGACTCCCACTGAAGGGGAGACTTACGGTACCTTCCAAGCTGAGCTGCTGAACCACCTAAACAGCCCCATATGCTTGACTCCAGTGAGCTCCTGTAAATACCCTTGAGCGGCAGTTAAAATATGAAAACCCAAAGGATATGCCTGAAGGTGTGTCCCTGTTGACCTTTGAGCAAGTTTTCTCTTTAAATGTCAGCGGTAGGATAACTCTGACCAGTTCTATAATGTGATGCTCTGTGTATGTTTGAAGTGCAGGCATCGCCGACTGTAGCATTGTCCACACATGGATGCTGGGGCTTTCTTTCTTTTCCCATGCCCTCCTTCCTTCCTTCTGTCTCATTCATTGGGTCAGTGAAGAAATGGATTGCTCACGTGGGAGGTCTCCTTCATCTCTGAGGTTGGTGGGCTTGGTACTTAGTGCTGCCCCCAGCAGGTGATGAGAGGCAGGACTTTTGGACATTTCCTTGCAGGCAAATATCTCCAACTTTGTTGGCTTCTTGTCTCCCTTCCCAGGACCGTGTTCATACCATGGAGGCCACAGATCATATCCAGGGGTGGTGGCCTGTTCGGAGCTCTCAACTCATCTTTTATTCGTAGGAAATGACTCCCTCAGGGCACAACCCTAATTTAGGATCAGTAGGGGACCATAGGAAGTGCCCTGAGGAGTTTCCATACCAGTCTATAGAGAAGTTTCTAAAGAGCCATTAGAGCTGATCTTGGTCCTTCTCTTCCCTCCACACCTAATTCCAAGTCCAGTGTGGCATAATCATAAACTCACAGTGGGAGGCATCTTTTCTTCGTGTTAAAAAAAGGCACAGACACTGCAATGAATGTCTATTAATCTTTGCGTGCTGGGCACTACGTTGAACTTGTTCATATTTTGTATCATTTAAATTGGACAAGAATGCCTCAGAGGTGGGCATATTAGTCAGGGTTCTCCAGAGAAGCAGACCCAACAGCATGTGTGTACACACACACACACAGACACACGTATGTATATGTGTATATACACATACACGTAGATACATATATGATTTATTTCCTTTTGAAGGAATCAGGTCTTGCAGTTGTGGAGGCTAACAGGTCCAAGATTCGCAGGACAGGCTGGTGGGCCGAAGATCCAGGGAATAGCTGCTGTTGCAGCCAGAATCCAAAGGCAGTCTGGAGGCAGAATTCCTTCTTTGTCAGGGGACATCGGTCTTTTTTTCTCTTAAAAATTTTTATTTTTAATGGTTATTTATTTTTGAGAGACAGAACGTGAGTGGGGGAGGGGGAGAGAGAGAAAGAGACACAGAATCCGATGCAGGCTCCAGGCTCTGAGCTTTCAGCACAGAGCCCGACGCAGAGCTTGAACTTATGAACCGTGAGACCATGACCTGAGCCAAAGTCAGATGCCTAACTGACTGAGCCACTCTGGTGCTCCAGTCTTTTTTTTTCCCTTGAAGTTTTTTTTTAATTTTAAAAGTTTATTTATTTTGAGAGAGAGAGAGAGAGAGACAGACAGACAGAGGGTGGGGGGGGAGGGCGCAGAGAGAGAATTCAAAGCAGGCTCCATGCTGTCAGTGCAGAGCCAGAAGTGGGGCTCAATCTCGTGAACTGTGAGATCATGACCTGAGCTGAAATCAGGAGTCTGCCGCTCAACAAACTGAGTCACCCTCAGTCTCAAGAGGCACCCCTCTCTTGAGGTTTTTGACTGATTGGATGAATCTCACTCATATTATGGAGGGCAATTTGCTTTGCTCAAAGTCTACTGATTTAAATGTTAATCTCCTTGAAAATAATACCTTCACAGTGACATTAGACTGTGCTTGACAAAATACCAAGTTGACATGTAAAGTTAACCATCTTTATAGGTAGCATTTCCTTTTTACAGGTGAGGACAACAAGTCTCAGAGAAATTAATTCACTGACAGTGGTAGGCTGAATAATGGGCCCCCAACTATGTCCATGTCCTAGTCACCAGAACCTGTGAATGTTGCCTTATATGGCAAAAGGGACTTTGTAGATGTGATTAATTAAAGCTCTTGAGACAGTGAGATCATCTTGGATGGTCCAAGATGAGCCCAGAGTAATCACAAGGGTTATTTTGAGGGGAGCAGGAGGGTCAAGAGGGTCAGAGTCAGAGGGCAAGGTGATGTGATGACAGAGAGATGGGAATAATGTTCTTTGAAGATGGAGGAAGAAGAGGCCACGAGCCAAGAACTACAGATGGCCCCTAGGTGCTGAAAAAGGCCAGGAAATGGATTCCCCCTGAGCCTTTAGAGGGAACTAGCCTTGCCAATGTCTTGATTTTAGCCAGGGAAATTGATTTTGGACTTCTGTAAGAGAATAAAGTTGTGTTGTGTTAAGCCACCAAGTCCGTGGTCATTTTTTATAGCAGCTATAGGAAACTAATACACTTGCCACAGCCATGTAGTTAGGAAACAGTAGAGGTGGGACTTGAAACCACGACCTCGGGTGCTTGACCCTGTTGTCTTCATCAGTCCTGTTGATCTCTCTCAAACAAGAGTTCTTGGGTCCATGCCTCCTCTTGCAGTCCTTGTCAGGACTTTAACCACTCTGCCCCTGAACTTATAATAAAAGGGACTGGGGATAAGGCCAAAGGGTAATGAAAACAAGAGTCCCCATTCATTCCTGCTATGTGGCAGGTGCTTTATAAATATTAGTGTTTCATTCGTCCAACTTCCTTGGAAGTCAGGTACTCCTATTTTCCATAGTTCATAGTTGAGGAACCTGAGACCAAGACGGCTTAACTTGCCCAAGGTCACACAGCTATTAGGGGGCAGAGCTGGAGTTTAAGCCCCAGTCTGTCTGATGCTGATGCTTTTGCACATTCTCTCTATCACACTTTCTTCTCCAGAATCTTCATCACAGAGCAGCAGCAGCAGCAGCGGGAGAGGAAAATGTTGGTAAAAACTGAGGATAATTGGAGACTGAGGTTTCCTGTGTTCTTGCTTCCCTTCCCAGAAACATCTGTCTCAGGTGTACAGTCTTCAGATCCAAGGTCAGGAGGCCCCAGGGCATCTTCTACACTGTAAGGTGGTCGAACTCCTCTAGCCAAGCTGGAGCCTTTTGTCTGTTTCCTTCCCCTCTGCCTTCTTGCCTCCTTTTCCCACCTCCGCTGTTGGGTTGCCCTTGGTATCTGTCAATGTGGCATTTGAGTTATCCACACCCCCTTCAGCTACACACTTGTTTCCCTTTTGCTGTTCTCACTGTGGCCACCCACAGAGGGGGTCCGGAAACATAGGAGGGAAGGGAGCAGAGAATGAACCCTGCCTTCCAGGGAGAGCTAACCAGACTTCTCGGCCCATCGTGGGTAATGGACAATCTCGAGATGATGGCCAGGCCTTGGTCCTGTCCATCCGGTGACTGAAGATGACTGGCAACTGGGGCTGGCCGGAGACATACTGCTGATTCTGAGCCGAGAGTGTGACATTACAAAGCAGGTTATCCACAACATTGGGCTAAAAATACCATGTTTATTTTTGAAATAAGTTGTTTTGGCAGTTATAAACACTTTATGAAGCCAGCTTACAGTGTAGTCTAGCGGCTTTCAAGAGAAGTGAGTCGTATTTCAGAGGCACATTTCAGAATCCAACATGCAAATTCCAGCCAGTTCTACACTATCCTGAGTAATGGAGGAGAGACTGGGGGTGGATAGAGCCAGTGGAGAATCAGCGAAGTGCAGGCTTGCAGCCTAGGCTTCCAAACTGAGATTCTTACTTCGCAGTAGAATGTTACTGGAAATTTCTTCTTCTGGAAACATTCAGGGATGTTTTCTTTGCCTGCTGGGTACCCCTTTGCCCTTGGGTAACAGAGAATTCAAGTGACATATCCTAACTCCCTCTTTCTTCCGTTTGTCCTCCCTCCCTCCCTCTATGCCTCCCTTCCTCCCTCCCTTCCTTCCGCCCTCCCTTCCTTCCTTCCTTCCCCTCCCTCTCTTCCTCCTCCCCCTTCCCCTCCCTCCTTCCCTTCTTTCTTTCTTCATCCAGCCACCCTTCAAATAAGTACTGAGCACCAACTTTGTGCCTGACACACTGCTGGGTGCTGGGGATAGTGATAAACAAAACCGACTTGATCTACATGCCCCTTCTCCCCAACATGAAGTTTAGGAACCACTGTGATCGGTAATTAACAAAAGGACAAANGCGAAGTGCAGGCTTGCAGCCTAGGCTTCCAAACTGAGAATCTTACTTCGCAGTAGATGTTACTGGAAAGTTCTTCTTCTGGAAACATTCAGGGATGTTTTCTTTGCCTGCTGGGTACCCCTTTGCCCTTGGGTAACAGAGAATTCAAGTGACATATCCTAACTCCCTCTTTCTTCCGTTTGTCCTCCCTCCCTCCCTCTATGCCTCCCTTCCTCCCTCCCTTCCTTCCGCCCTCCCTTCCTTCCTTCCTTCCCCTCCCTCTCTTCCTCCTCCCCCTTCCCCTCCCTCCTTCCCTTCTTTCTTTCTTCATCCAGCCACCCTTCAAATAAGTACTGAGCACCAACTTTGTGCCTGACACACTGCTGGGTGCTGGGGATAGTGATAAACAAAACCGACTTGATCTACATGCCCCTTCTCCCCAACATGAAGTTTAGGAACCACTGTGATCGGTAATTAACAAAAGGACAAAGGAATGAATAATTTAAAAGTGTGCTCCACCCTCCGAGCGATGTGTAGGAGGGAGGGGGAGAGGCTGGGATGGCATCTCAGTGCAGACTGGACAGCGCCTNCACACAGAAAGGCCTGAGAAAATGACTGATTTGAGGAACTGGCTCGATACATTTTTATTTATGGAAGTTCTATAAAGAACTGCTTGCCTGGCACTCTCAAGAGCTTGGCAGGGACTCTTATTCTCCTCCTCTTTCCTCCTCTTCCTTCTCTTCTCCCTGTTTGGGGGACTTTCTCTTCTGCCCAGAAAACCTACTTCGACAGGGGCATCTGGGTAACTCAGTCGGTTAAGCGTCTGATCTCAGCTAGGGTCATGATCTCGCTGTTCATGAGTTCAAGCCCCGCGTCGGGCTCTGTGCTGACAGCTCAGAGCCTGGAGCCTGATTCGGATTTTGTGTCTCCCTCTCTCTATGCCCCTCCTTCACCCGCACTCTGTGTGTCTCTCTCTGAAAAATAAGTAAACATTAAAAAAATAAAAAAACCCAAAAATCTACTTCCACTATGACCCCCATCCCCTACAGTCAGCTCACTGCCTTCAGCTCAGAGCCCACCAGCACTTTTACTGCTGCATCCTCTACCTGCCTTGCCTTAGGGGCACCTGCATATGCTGATGAGAGAGAGGCTCCTGCTTCCCATCACCCACCTTCACCAGGACTCTCCTTTCCACCAGCCTGGTGACTTCACCGTCAGCACCACGCTCGCCATCATGGCTACAATGATGTTCAGTCTCCAGCCCCCCTACCAACATTCCTGGCCATCCCCCCTCTCTCCTGTACCTCTCCTGTCTGTCCTCATCCTCTTCCTCCCTTTATCTGCCCCACGTAGATGTTCTCTTCTCTCTCTTCCCACTAACACTACAATGGCATCCCTGCTCTGCTTGGCCCAGGCGGTGCCCCAAACAAGGAAGAACCTGACCACGCCCAACATGTTATGGCAGAAGGAACAGGGACCTTGGAGTCAGGCCTAGATTAGCTGAATGGGCAGGTCCCTAATCTTTGGACCATCATGGCTGGTCCACCATTGTTATGAGGATTATGGAAATAATGGGCGGGACCATGCCTGGCATCTAATAGGCACTTGGTACAAGGGCAGTTTCTTCTCTCTCTCCACCAGCATGGGTGTCGTGACTGACAAACAAGAAACAAAACAGCACAGGGTCACCTGCACCCACACTCAGCCTGTCCAGCTCTTTAACACCTCCACTGCTGGGAAAGTGTTTTGTAAATAAGTCTAGCACTCCCCCAGTGCCAGTTAACAGCTTTTGGCTAATGGTGCCTAATATGCTTTTTACATTACACAAGTAGTATATGAATATATTATTAAAAAATGAATGAATGAATGGAGGGATTTTCTCAAACTTTGGACAGAGTGCATAAATCGGGGAGAGGAAAAGAGGGAGAGAGAGAGAATCTTAAGCAGGCTCCATGCTCAATGTGAAGCCTGATGCTGGGCTCGATCTCATGACCCTGGGATCATGATCTGAGCCAAAATCAAGAGTTGGACGCTCAACTGACTGAGCTACCCAAGTGCCCTGCCCTAATATGTTTTAATTGAAATTGCCAAATCACCTTTAAACATATTACATCATATTCCCCTCCTCGTGAGAGTTTATAATTGTGCCTGTTTCCTTAAGCTTCCTTAAGTCACAACTGTTCCCTAAGTTTCGCCATAGTTAAAATGATCAGTGTTTTAGGGGCGCCTGGGTGGCTCATTCAGTTAAGCATCTGACTTCAGCTCAGGTCACGATCTCAGTGTTCATGGGTTTGAGCACCACCGCGTAGGGCTCTGTGCTGACAGCTCAGAGCCTGGTGCCTGTTTTGGATTCTGTGTCTCCCTCTCTCTCTGCTTCTCCCCCACTCGCACTCTGTCTGTTTGTCTCAAAAATAAATAAACATTAAAAAAAGATCAGTGTTTTAAGTTTTCTGCGAATCAGATGGGGCAAGATCGGAATTACTGTGTTTGTCAACAACTCTCAAGAGCCATGTGGCTATGCAGTCTGGAGACCCTTCTCCAAGGGAGCCAGACCCCCAGTGTATAGATCCGCACAAGATGGGCAGCATTGCTCTTGGGCTGTGTCCAGCTAAAGTGAGTGATTCATTTTGGGCGGACACCGCAAGCCGAGAGGGGGTTGGCTACATTTTCAGGTAGATTCTTTTTTCCAATCCCTGCATTGAGCTGTGACTCCCTAAGGGACGCTTATACCTGGTTGAAATCTGAAGCCATTCAGTGAAGCTGGTTGCCTCCTGGTTGTGACTGCATTGGTAACCTTTACCCCATGAAGACACGGCTTTGGCTGGTGAAAAGATGGTGGGTGAAGGCTTGGAAGGATACCTGGGCATTGCCATGGTGTGTCCCTGCTTCACCTCTGCTTTTTGCATTCTGTGTGGAGGAGCCTTCTGATTCCTGCTTCCCTGGTTAAGATATACAGTGGAGGTTGCAGGTGTGGGTAAAGGATGACGATGCACACTGGTGGAAAGAACTCTGGATGAAAACTTTTGTCCATGGGGCGCCTGGGTGGCTCTGTTGGTTAAACATCTGACTTCGGCTCAGGTCATGATCTTGTGGTTCGTGGGTTTGAGCCCCGTGTCGGGCTCTGTGCTGACAGCTAGCTCAGAGCCTGGAGCCTGCTTTGGATTCTGTGTCTCCCTCTCTGTCTGCTCTTCCCCTGCTCGCTTTCTCTCTGTCTCTGTCTCAAAAATAAATAAACATTTAAAAAACTATATTAAAAAAGAAAGAAAAGTTTTGTCCATTTAGACCCTGTTTTGTCCATTAGAGCCCTGTGGCAGGGTTTTTCCCTTCATCAGTCTATGCCACGGTTGTCCTATCTGGAAAATGGGAACATGAGGGCTTGCCTTACCCAACTCCTACCCCTTGCAATATTATCACGGTGACATGAAGTCTGTGAAGGCATGTCAGAGTGTCTATGTGCTCTGCCAAAGCCAAACTCAGTGAGCACAATCCACAGACTCTGCGAACTAGAGACGTGTCCCCTTTCCTGGTAATTATTCAGTAATTATTCACATAAGAAGGATTTCGTTGTTATGTTTCCTATATTCGTCGCAGTTGATGGCCTTTTAATAGCGGCATTGAGTTTGTGTACAGAAAGGTTATTCATTTTAAGATTTCTGGACCTTAATTGTTATTTGTTTTGCTTGGTTCCAGAATGCCATAAATTAGTGATATCCACAGAGCGTATTTGTCTTGGCATCATGGCGTATTGTCTGCAGTGAGCCCTGTTTGGCCTGGCACTGGATTGGATTTCCCCATCTGTTTCTGATGTTTACATTGTTAAAGATATGACAGACACATAGGACACGGCCACATGCAGAGAGGGAACTTTTTTCCACTCCAGTGCATCAAACAAGGTCTGAGCCTGTAATAAGCACAGTCCTAAATTACACCCAAGCCTGCTAAAGGCCGGCCCAGCCCCGGTGACGGCGGGGATTGATTGCCAGGGCCCTGGGGTATTCACTCCTAGGAATGTGTCCAGAGAGCTCAACAGCTCAATCGCCAGAAACTCATTTTTGCCTTGGATTTGAGAAAAAAGAACCGCACTGCTGAGTGGGCCCCTAGAAATCAAAGATGGAAACATCGGTGACGAGTCCCCAAAGAATCCTAGTGCCGTGTCCCCGAGGCAAATCTATCCCAGGTGCCAGGGACCCATGAGGGACTTGTGGTTTCTGCCAGCTTTGTGGAGTGGCTGGTCCTGCCCCCCAAGCCGTTCTACACGGTCATCCCCAATGTGCTAAAGTGGGGGCCCGTATCTTTTTGTGAAGCGATCTTAAATTTTCCTCATGGTGTGAGAGACCACAGGAGGGGAGGAAAGGAGGGGGGTGGTGAAGTAGGCTGGGCAGGGGAGGGGCATTTGGTTTCTGTTGGGAGCAAAGGCTTTGAGGAGGGAGGGGATGGGGACCTCCTTAACCTCCCTAAATCAGAGAGAGAGAGAGAGAGTGACAGTGAGAGAGAGTGTGAAAGTGTGCATGTGAGTGCATTTGTGTCCGTGTGTGTGTGTGTGTGTGCACGCATGTGCGTGTGTGTAGAGGGGTGGAGAGAGAGACAGCAGGTAGGGATGGAATATAACAAGGACGCTGTTGGGTGGAGGCAGCCAACAGCCTCTGGTTAGCTGAGGGCCAGGCTTTGACATCTGCTGTCACATCGTTTTTTTCATCCTGAGAGTCCCTCCTCTGTACCGACTTCAAGTGTTGCCCTTAGGTCAGAACAAAACCTGCCCGCTCTTGCTAACCCGATACCCCTTTCCATCCCCTGAAGTGAAGGAGCTGAGAGCTCGGCTGAGTCAGTTCTTCCCTATGGACCCACAAGGGCCCGAGGTCTGGGTTTGCAGAACTCAGAGAGGAGAAAGCTTCAGGTCCTCAGCTTCTGTCGGAGTGGAAACCAGTCTACTTTCCCCCTTGCCTTCCAGGTTTATGCTTTTCTAATTTGGCACCTTATTTGGGTCGATGTAGCCCCCTGTGGAGGGCAAGAGGGTGGCAAATTACAAAGGATGATTTGATGTTGCTGGCCTGCTCAAATATCTGCACACTGCTCACAGAAAAACGTTCAAATTCCCTAGTCCAGACCCTCTGTCTTGTGCCAGCTGCTCTGTCTCCTAAGCAACCCCCTACCCCTCTTCCCAACACATTCTCCATACTGCAGTCAAGATGAACTTTCTAGAACACTTGGGGAAGGATAATATATTGAGATATGCACTGGTGTTCTGCTCTTGCTCGATTTCCCCCATTGTAGTGACTCCTACCCCGCGCCTACTTCTGACAAAGGTCACTGGACTCTGCCTAACCAACCCCGGGAAAGGGCGAGTCTGTGTTTCCTGGGCAGGAAGTGGGAGTTACCTGCAGAGAAGTGGATGCCATTCTTAGCAGTGTTTTCTAAAGCTTGAACTTCTTGAGGGGATTATGCTAAGAAGGACGTAGGGGTGGGGGTGTGGGGGAGAAGAAAGAAGCGGGGGCATCAAGGACCTAACCTGCTCACAGCCTGCTACTTTCTGTCCTGCCGTTTCTTCTCTCTGGAAACTCTGACCCCCCACCCTCCACCTCCCCCATCATTCTTCAAAGCTCAGCTCAGGTGTGACCCTAGGAACGCATCCCTGCCTCTTCCTTCCTGGGCATCATCATAAGGCCCGTGACTTGCTCGTCTTTGATCCTTGGCACCTGGCAAGGTGCTGGGCAGGTTTGCTGAGTGGCCGCTGGCCAGGGGCTCTCTGGGGGCTTCTCTGTAAGGTAACCTTTGGCTTGTCCTGGCGCTCCTGCTCATTTGTGCTGTGACATTGGGCAAGATCTCTTCATGTGCCTGTCAAGTAAGGAAGTAGGGCTGGGTAATATCTCGAATCCTTTCCAGTGCTGATATTCCCAGGGGACGATGCCACGGCATGTGATCAGGTAGAGGCCCACACTTCACTGTTCCTTTTTTTTTTTTAATGTTTTATTTATTTCTGAGAGAGAGAGAGAGAGACACAGCGTGAGCAGGGGAGGGTCAGAGAGAGTGGGACATACAGAATCTGAAGCAGGCTCCAGACTCTGAGCTAGCTGTCAGCACAGACTCCAACGCAGGGCTCGAACCCACGAACTGTGAGATCATGACCTGAGCCGAAGTTGGACGCTTCACCAACTGAGCCACCCAGGTGCCCCTTAACTGTTCCTTTTTATTCCATCGTCTTCTCTACTATAGCCATGGTTTCTGCAGAGGTGCTATGATCAGGGAAGGGCAGACCTGCAGCTATTATCACCCAGGGATCCAGACCCTTCCCTTTTTAATTGGACCTCATCCAGCATTTTTTAATGTCTGTGAACTTCATTACCCTCCGTCCAGTTCTGCAAGCCAGAAACCTAAGAGCCATCCATTGACAACTTGCTTGTCTTCATCACTGTCCCCATCCAATCCACTCCTTGGTCCTAAATAGCTCCAAACTGTCTCTTGAACCTAAGCACTCCTCCTTTCCACTTCCGCCCCAGCCCAGCCGTCAGCACGGCCAGCAGCTGCCCTCTCCTTCTTCTGCTTTCGTCATCTCACACCTGCATCGCTGCTAAATACCTGATACACCTGCCGTCCGCATGGCCACTCTGCCTCCTTCTCTCCCATTGAGACTCCACGCTTTAGCCAGAGGGATCTCAACGTTAAATCTGACCCTGCCACTCTCCCTTTCAAAACCTGTTCTTAGGAAAAATAAAATTCTAGTCATGGCTACAAGCTCCTGCCTTTTTTTCCTTTTTTATTTTATTTTTTTTAAGAGACAGGGAGAAAGCGCAAGTCGAGGGGGAGAGGAAGAGGGAGAGAGAGAGAGAGAGAGAGAGAGAGAGAAAGAGAGAGAATCTCAAGTAGGCTTCACACTCAGTGGGGAGCCCGATGTGGGGCTCGATCCCACAGCCCTGGGATCATGACCTGAGCTGAAATCAAGAGTCGGATGCTCAACAGACNTCTCCTCAGGTTTTTACCAGTCACTCTAGCTTTCTGGTTCTTTCATTTCATGCTCCAGGATGCCCTCTGTCGTGGGGTCTTTGTACATGTTTATCACCTGTTACATTGCAACTTTACATTTGTGAGTGTAATTATCTCATCAATATCTGTTTCCTTTAATGCTGTCAGACCCAGGCAGGCAGGACCATCTCTGGTTCTGTTCATTGTACTATCCCTACACCTAACATGATACTTGACACTCAGTAAAAATTTACTATATAAATCAAAGAAGGAAGAAAGGCAGGAAGGACAGCACACCCTGGTTTGCACTTGTATACTTACTTTACGGGAACGTATCCAGTCTGTCATGCTAACTGGTAACTACTACATTTAATAAAAGGAAATTTTACTTGGGCAACTGTGTTCGTTGCATTTTATTAATCAAAATCTTAACATTCTAAAGAGACTCAAGATTTGCCTCATGGTAAAAGGTTCCATATGGCCATAAGAATGAGCTCTAATAAAATGATGAATGGCTCTTCACTCCATTAACAAATGATCATTAATTTTAATTCATACGTCTGACATCTGTTCCTGATCTTTGTCCTTTCAAGTGTAATTAAAATAATTGTAAATATGCAACCCATCACTGAAAGTTACAGGTGATTGTACTCTGTCATGTTTACTCTCCAGCCTGTGAGACTCGGTTTCCCTGAAGGGGGGACCCATTCCAGCTGGGTGCTCGGTCAGCATGGGGGAAAGGGGTGGTGTTGTAAGGAACAAACGTGGGTTTGGGCTATGTGGGAGGCAACCGTTGAAAGAGATGGTTTGAAAATAGATTTCTCTCTGATGTGACCATGCACCTGTTCTCCAAAGGAGCAACTCTGCTTCTGTGGCCTTTTTGCTTATATATCCACCCAGAAAATGATGAGATTTCAAGGAGCTGGAAAAGCCTTCCTTTTTGCTTACACTCCCCCAAAGAGTCTAATCGAACATGCCTGAGATGATGATGATGATGATGATTCTTCTTCTTCTTCTTCTTCTTCTTTTTAATGCTTATTTATTTTTAAGAGAGAGAGAGAGAGAAGGGAGGGGCAGAGAGAGAGAGACAGAGGGAGACACAAACCAAAGTAGGCTCCAGGTTCCAAGCTCTCAGCATGGAGTCCCATGCGAGGCCTGAACTAACAAACCGGGAGTTCATGACCTGAGCTGAAGTCAGATACCCAACCAACTAAGCCACCCAGGTGCCCCTGTCTGAGATGCTTCTAAGAAACAAGAGATTCTTTCTCACAATTAGAAGGACCATAAACTAAGATGCTTTTGAAAGAGGAGATATTTGAATTCACACTAAAGTGTGAATGACTGCCATAGGTTATTTCCCAGAGAGGAAATTTTGATATGGAAAGCATCCTGAGTGCCTAGAGTAAGAAAAAGGGCCCAGAAAGGAGAGGCTTGACAAGACTGTGTTGCTTGGGCATTTCCAGAACTTTTATTTTTTTATTTATTAAAATTTTTTTTTAATGTTTTATTTATTTCTGAGAGAGAAAGAGAGAGACAGGGAGAGGGTCAGAGAGAGAGGGAGACACAGAATCTGAAACAGTCTCCTGGCTCTGAGCTAGCAGTCAGCACAGAGCCCGATGCAGGGCTGGAACCCACGAACCACGAGATCATGACCTGAGCAGAAGATGGACACTCAACTGACTGAGCCACCCTGGCACCCCGGGAACTTTTAGGTTTCAGACCTTACTAAACCTTTATTAGCATAGCAGGTGACAAAACCCTGGAGCAGGCAGCATGTGGAAGGGGATAGCTCTGGCGTCAGAATGTTGTGCCAAGCTTGTCCCTAGGCCCAGTTCTAGGCTTAATCATGGGAAGCCCATGGAAGGTGACCCTCTCCGTGTGTGCAGGAGTCCCTGGTCCCTGGCATGCCGGAGAAAACTGGCCTCCATAAACAGAGTTAGAACCCCCTACAAAGCCACTCCTTTATTAAACTTCTCATATCTCTTTCTGGGAGAAAACGAGCTTTATTGTGGATGAAATAAAAATTTTAATACACTTGGGAAAAACCATGGAAGTGAAGTGTTTTCCATATACCTGGATCTAAATTGTTACAGGGAAATTTTATTGTAATAGGGCCCATGATCTCAGAAACCAGGTTTTTATCCGGAGGCTATTCTGCTTTTATAACCACATCAAATCGGTGGAACATATGAGCTGATGACATTTTGTTTCTCTGATCTGTCGTGTTTGTGAAACTGATTTCTGCTCTTGACACAGGTTAAGCCATGAGATTGTTGTATCTGGGAGGGAAGAGTGACTATCTCCTGTCCCCCTCACCCCTCCCCACCCCTTTCTGGGACTCTGTACTCTTCTTTGTACCTAGGAGAGGGAGGTACTGGTGATCCTGGTGCTGGAAACAGAGAGGAGAAAATTCCCGAACTCCCTTCTTGATTTCCATTCTCGCCCACTACTTTTATGGGGTGGTGGGGGAAATTGCTCCTTTGGTTACAGCTCACGTGTAAGCAGAAGAGGTGGCCGTGATGTTGTAATAACCTTGGTATAGGAGACGGTTTGAATGGTAAAAGAAGCCATAAGCATCTTTTCTGTTTTCTCCTGGGGCTCTTCCCTTATTGAATACACGGGAATGTTCCTTGACTTAGCACTGGCTATTCTCAAGTTAGTGATACAGTTACTACATTCTTCTGCGATGTGACTTTCTCCATCAATTATGCTGCTAATCTCTAATCTGAATGTTTCAAATACTACCTTTGGACATCTGTGGGCACATGGCATTCAGCAGAACGTGGCAATTATTTCTGGTCTTAAAATCAACTGAATCTGAGCACGTATTTGAATTCTGTAATGGCAATGCTTACAGCAGATGAGGTACGTTTCTTGGAGTTGGTGGGAAGAAATAAAATTCTATATGTAGAAAGTTGGATAGCTGGGTGGAGAAATAACTATATTTTTCTTTGTAAAAATGTATTACAGTGTAGTTCACAGGATGTTCTGGAAAAGAACTGTAGTTTCTCTAAAAGTAAGTAATTGCCGTGAGAGGTGGAGGTGGGGGAAATGCCACCTTCCAGAATGAACCACTATTAATATTCCCCCAGACTTTTTTCCTGTGCAAGTATCTTTATATTTTTCAAAAGTCATCTCCTATTATGCATACTATTATTAGCTGCTTTTTTCACTTAACGATATTTTGCGGCTATGTTTCCATAACAATTACCCTCTATTTTTTTTTTTAAATGGCCACACAGAACCTAGTTGTATAGGTGCACATTAATTTACTCAGCCAGCCCTCTGTGAAGGCACTTTCAGGTTCTTTCCTATTTTTCACCGTTATAAATAACTTGGAGATAAATATCATTTTTACATCTTTTAAAAATTTGGCCAATTATTTTCATAGAATGAATCTTAGTATCCCTGCACCAGAGATATCTGCTTAGAAACAAGAATATGTCTGCTATAAAAATGCGAAGAAAATGCTTCTCTGACTCCAGTCCCTCCTCCTCACAGTTAGCGTGACATATTTGCATGCTGTTTTGTTAAGCTGAGGTTTCTTTTTCTTTTTAAAAAATTAAAAAAAAATTTATTTACTTTTTAAAAAATAGTTTATTGTCAGGTTGGTTTCCATATAACACTCAGTGCTCATCCCCACAAGTGCCCGCCTCCATGCCCATCACCCCCCCTTCCCCCACTCCCACCAGCCATCAGTTTGTTCTCAGCATTCAAGAGTCTCTCATGGTTTGCGTCCCTCCCTCTCCCCCACTATTTTTCCCCTTCTTCTCCCTCTTGGTCCTCCGTTAAGTTCCTCTTAATCCTACTATACGTGCAAACATATGATATTTGTCCTTCTCTGCCTGACTTATTTCGCTCAGCATAACACCCTCAAGGTCCATCCATGTTGCTACACATGGCCAGATTTCATTGTTTCTCATTGCCATGTAGTATTCCATCGTATAGATAAACCACATCTTCTTGATCCATTCATCTGTTGATGGACACTTAGGCTCTTTCCATGTTTTAGCTATTGTGGAGAGTGCTGCTATGAACATTGGGGTACATGTGCCCCTATGCATCAGCACTCCTGTATCCCTTGGGTAAATTCCTAGCAGTGCTATTGCTGGGTCATAGGGGAGTTTTATTGTTAAGCTGAGGTTTCAGGAAGGGTTAGTGAAAGGCAGGAAGGATAACTTCATTTTAAAAAAACAACAACAATAACAATAGCAAACAAATCCTATTTGGCATTTTTCTTCTGATTCCACTTGTGTTTCTTCACTCTTTCCCTCTGTTGTCATTGGATATTGCCTTTACCTCCTTTATCTTTCACAGAAAGTTTCTTTTTGGAATTTGGGTGCCAAGCCTTCCTTCAATTCTCTTCTCAGCTTTAGGTATTCAGAGGGAGTCAGAGAGACCTCATAATCCTTTAGATCCATCTGAGAGAGAGAGAGAGAGAGAGAGCAGGTGTGGAGAAAACAGGGTAGAGAGAAAGGAGAGGAGGCAGAAGGGGAGTGAGGGAGAAAGAAACAATTTTGCTAACAAAGAAACAAAGTGGACATTGAGATCTATGTGTTTATTCCTGAACCTCTGCTATATTGTTTTACACATTGTAGCTTGACAGTACATTTTAAGTACTGAGCAAGGCAAGACTTTTGGAACTCTTTTGAAAACAATTTTTTTTTTTACATTTATTTGTTTTTGAGAGATAGAGTGAGATAGAACATGAGCGGTGAGGGGCAGAGAGAGAAGGAGACGCAGAATCTGAAGCAGGCTCCAGGCTCTGAGCAAGTGTTCAGCACGGAGCCTGATGCGGTGGGGTTCGAACCCACGAACCGTGAGATCATGACCTGAGCCGAAATCAGACACTTAACCGACTGAGCCACCCAGGTGCCCCTTTGGAACTCTTTTTAAGAGGATCAATTAAACATAGATGCAGGGCAAAGATCAGGAGAAGGGAGAAACATGGAGGGATTTACTGGGGTGGAGGGAGTGGATAGGAAACTCCCATCTGATTGGTAAAGATTTTGACGCCCAGAGAGCTCTCCTAGCTCCTCAGGAGAGAGGGTTGCTGGGGTATCCTCCAGTTCAGTCGAAGCAATCTGTTCTCTCACTCATGTCTTGGTAACAACAGCAACATCCCCGTGACTGAAGTAAGTCCCAGGGACAGAGAGATGCCTTTAGCTAGAGTAATAATCAATTACGTTGCAACGCTTTCAGTGTAGGCCGTAGGTGCAAAGTGCATCACGATGAGAAGAAAAATCATCAAATTACTCAAGCCATGGCTAACCTGGTTCCCGTGAATGTAATCCGAGGGTGAAACACTCACGTTTCTTAAGTAGCTTTTCCTTGCGTTTTGATTCCTAACAAGTTCTATTTCCTCTTAAAATTGAAATAAACATTGATTTTTTTTTTATTGTTGTTGTTGAAGAACAATTTCTGATGCAGAGTCTTCCCATTTCTGAGTGTTAACCTACTACTGGACTTCCTAGCCTAAGTAGAAATTGATTTCGGGAAGTCAAAAGATACAATTCTGTTGAACGGTTTTCATTTTACAATGATAGCTTAGTAGTAAATGAGGACATTAGAATAAACATCATGAGGTCCTGGCTGTGAGCATCAATAGTGTTTTTTTAATAGCTATTAGAGTTATCGAGTTTTCCATTTTATAATACCATTTGTGATTATGCTGGAGTGAGCAGAAAAGAGGAGGCTATGGTACTATGGATTTTTTTTTTTGATGCATTAAGGAGGCATATTGGATTCAGAACCCAAGATTTTGGTTTCAGATCAAGCCCTACCACCTCTGTATCCTCAGTGTGCTGCATTTTTGTGACTCTCAGTGATATTGTCTGTAAAATAGGGAACATAAGACCAACCTTCCCCATATTTTGGGTTGCTGAGTAGACTGAAAAGATAATGCATGAAAAGCCATTTTGTAAAAGGTGAAGATTGATCAATCTTAAGATACTACTGTTCAGAGATTATTCCTGTAAAATGTCACAAAATTACCTAGGAAGATGAAATGTTGGTCAACTTCCTTCTGAATGGTTCTTTGTAAATAACTCATTTAACCCACAAATTGATTTTGGGACCCTGTTAAAGCAGTCCCAATTCACTCTGCTTTAACATTGGGGGTGATGGTCACATTATGAGAAAATCTAGGTTCCTTTGTGGGCTGATTTGTTCTTCCTAAGAAGAATCAGAGGGCACCTGGGTGGCTTAGTTGGTTAAGTGATTTCAGCTCAGGTCACGATCTCATGATTCATGAGTTCCAGCCCATATCAGACTCTGCATGTGTGGAGTCTGCTTGGGATTCTCTCTCTCTCTCTCTCTCTCTNACCTGGATTTCCATCAGACTCACCGGGAACTTTTAGGAAGTGCTGATCCCAAAAATTCTCACCCCAGACCTACTCCATCAGAATCCTCAGCAACTGGGCCCCCAGATCTGTGTTTCTAACCAGCTCCCCAGTGCCTCAGATGCACAACTGGACTTAAAGTCACCTTGGTATAGGAACCAGAAGGTGAAGGTTCTCTGTTTTGCTTTGTCAGGTACTAGTTGATTCTCTCTTGGCCTTAGTTTTGACCTTAGTAAATTGTCTGTGTTATTTTTTATTAAAATTTTTTTAATGTTTATTCTTGAGAGAGGGAGGGAGGGAGGGAGGGAGAGAGAGAGAGAGAGAGAGATTGACCAAGCATGAGCAGGGAAGGGGCAGAGAGAGAGGGAGACACAGAATCTGAGGCAGCTCAGAGCCTGATGCGGGGCTGGAACCCACAAGCCATGAGATCATTCCTGGAGCCACCCAGGTGCCCCAAAATGTCTGTGTTTTTAAGCTGTGATCAAAATCCAGAAGAAGAGGATTCTTCAGATACTTCAGACCTGTGAACAATGAAACATTTAACGCCAATCTGAAGACTTAGACTATCCTGAGAACCCCTCATTGCTTTCACTTAGTAGTTGGGATTCTGGAAGCTTCTTTCCCTGAAATGAGTCCCGTAGCTAAAGGAGTTTGGGACCCACTAAGAATCTGTGATCCCTACATGGCCTTCCAGCTCTGACAACCTGTGATCATACAGCCACAGTTCAAATGCGCTCAGAGAAGGTGCTATAAAACTTTCTTTTGTTCGTGTTCTGGTTATTAAAAGTCAGCACAAATCTTCACAGCACTGAGACACCAGCTTTGAGGATAATTTGGGCCTTCAAAGAACACTCCTCTGCCTCCTCGAAAAAGTTGTGTTAAAGCAATTAAATGTTATTTGAAGGAAAGAAAAAGCACAAGCTGACTGAGGAATAACAGGGAGAGTGTTAACAAACAATCCTTACCCTGGGATCGAAGCCAGAGAGAGGCAGAGAGATGGTGTGCAGGGGCTGAGGGGAGTGGGGGAAGAAAGGGAGGTGTTAGAATGGCTTCGGTTCAATTAGGGATGTGAAGGCGCAGTTTGCGGACAGTTTTCTGAGTTCAGTACAATGGCTGGCAACAGCAACACGATGGCCCCATGAGAACTCACAGTGCTAGAAACACTGCATTCTGCGTCTCTGTTCAGGCAAAGGGCCAAATACAGGAAGAAAACAAACAAGTGGACATAATCGTTTGCCACTCAAGGGGGCCACAGACCGCTTGGCATATGGTGGGTGGAGATTCCGGAATGCACGGGTGATCTCATTTGGAACGACTATTCTTGTTCCAGAAGCTGGAGAGCCAGATGAGCAGGACGTTGACTGAAGGATGAGGTGGATCACACTCTCCATTTCTGATGCCAAAATGGTTGTTCTTGGCTTGGGTGCCCAAGGTATTCACCAGACGTGGCTCCAGTAGACAGTCCTTGTTTCCAAAACTCAAATCTCTCCCATGAAGGACAAAGAGGTGCCATGACTGAAGAGATTTTAGAAATACGCAATAGACTGAAGAGGATCTTCAAAAAGGAGACGCAAAACGTCTTTTGAGTAGCATTGGGAATAAGGGCACTGAGTCCCCACATAGCAATGGGCGCATGGGGTGTCTGGTGTTTTCTTGCTCTGTTTGTGAAGCTTTTAGACAATGGGGCTGAGAAGGGCTGAGCTGTGGCCTGAGAAGGGCTGTGAGAGATAATTGCATCTTAGCCTGTGGGCTTCCTGGCTTAGAAGCAAGAATTCACCCAGCGCCATGCTCTCTGGGGACAGGGAGGGAAGGGGGACATGGATGTTAACAGATCTAACTTTCCCAGCTTGTGTGTACTTAGGGAGTTAGTTCATTGCTTCTGGGCCATGTTACAAGGCTCAGAAGGAGAAATTCTTAGGCCCGATACATCTGGGAAACAGTTGAAGTAAAATAGGATTTTTTTTTTTTTATTGCAGGACTTTTCATAACCTTTGGTATTCTAGGAAAGGGATATTGCATGCAGCTTTTTCCAAGTGATTTGCTCATGGAAACACTTATTTGCATGGCATCTCTTGGGACTAATGTTCTATGGAACACACATTGCAAGGGAAAGAAACCGGGTCAAGGAATCTTAGGGACCCTAGTGTCTGTTTCCTTCTCTTAGAAATAGGTTATAGATCCTGAGAGAGACAATGATTTCCTCAGGATCACACAGATGGTTTTCAGCTCACATTGGAAGAGAAACTAGGGTATCATGTAGAACATAACAAGTCTTAGGAATCTGGGTATCTTCTTTCTACTACATCACGTTGTACTTGTCAATGCCCCTTTGTACAGGGATTTGATGCTATTCCATAGTAAAGCTGAGGTCGGGAAGGACAGATAATAAGGGGTCAGATTTTGGAGAGGTTTGAATGCCAGATACTTTTGAATTTTATCCAAGTGTGTT
This sequence comes from Crocuta crocuta, assembly GCF_008692635.1. NCBI lineage: Eukaryota > Metazoa > Chordata > Mammalia > Carnivora > Hyaenidae > Crocuta > Crocuta crocuta. The sequence continues at coordinate 5,300,248 of NW_027536464.1, forward strand.
ATACTTCATCAGCACTTATTACACCATATCATCATGGCCGCCACTGGCCGATTATGTTATTTTGCTCGCATCTTGCTTCTTTCCCCATCTTTGCCATGGTGGGTGGTGTCTACTTCCTTGTCTCATTGGTGTTGGGCTTGGACATGTGTTCCAGGCTGAATTGTGTCCCCCGCTCCTCACCAATTCATATGTTGCGGCTAATCCTCAGTACTTTAGACTGTGACTATTTGGAGATAAGGTCTTTAAAGACGTGATTAAGTTAAAATGACATTAGGAGGATGGGCACCAATCTAATGTGGCTGGTGTTCTTATGGGAGAAGGAGATTAAGGCACAGACGGGCACAGAAGGAAGACTGAGTGAAGACACAAGGAGAAGTGACCACCTACAAGCCAAGGAGGGAAACCGCAGAAGAAACCAACTCTGCCAGCACCTTGATCTTGGACCTCTAGCCTCTAGAACCGTGAGACAGTAGGTTTCCATTGTTTAAGCCACCCAGTTGGAGGTACGCTGTCAAGCAGCCACGGTAAACTAAAAGAATGTCTGAGAGAGTGTTCATGATGGGCAGGTGGCTGTCATCCAAGGAACCATCAGGAGCCCAGGTCTTTCCCATCTTGTGGCTCTGCCATCTTCAACACATGGCTTCCAGAGTCAGGACACTTATCTACAAGAAGATGGCGGTGGGGGAATTGTTTTAGGGGTGACTTCTGGAAGTGGTGGTGTATACGCTTCCACTCACATTCCATGGTTAGAACTCTGTTTACGGGCACCCCTGCTGCAAAGGATGCTGGGAACTGTAGTCTGGCCATGCACCAGGAAGTGAGGAAGTGGATTTGGGGATTAGCCAGCCAGTGTTGGCCATATCTCTTAACTACCCTGTGAAATAGGTTGTGCGAGAAAAGGCCAATAATTTCTCTCAGATCATAGGGCTGGCTAGAAAAGGGCATATACCTTATAAAAGAAACTTGTGCTCATTAAAAAAAGAAACTGTACGGAAGTGTGAATATAAAACGTAACAGGCCCATTTGTTCTTCCTCTCCTAAATCCTGGTCCCGGAGGAGATCAGAGCCAGCCCCATGGCCTCACGGGCAGGACCATCCCATTTGCTAAGGTGGTTTGTGTGAGGTGAGGTGCTCCGATAAGCAACCACCCAGGGAGTGTGTTCTTTCCCTAACACAGAAGTCACTTTCCCGACCCTGATGGTGCCCTGATTGGAAAATCACCCTGAGTTTTACACACAGGGACACTAATAATGCTTCAGTTTCTTACCAGCATTTATTTGGTGGAAACTGACTGAGGCTCAGACAAGGTCAGCAAGTCAGAAAAGTATCAGATCATTTTGGCTGAAATGAGTCGAACAGTGGCTGGTGGAACAACCCAGACGCACACTCAGTGATTATTACTTTTTTTAAAAAAAGTTTATTTATTTATTTTGAGAGTGGGGGGAGGGGCAGAGAGAGAGAAAGAGGGAGAGAGAGACTCCTAAGCCCCGACACGGGGCTCGAGCTCATGAATCGTGAGATCATGACCTGAGCCGAAACCAAGAGTCAGACACTTAACCGTCTGAGCCACCAGGAGCCCCAATTAATATGCTTTTTAATGTCGGTGGTCTTTGCACAATGAAACACAGCCGTGACGGTAGGTAGGTCCAACTTTGATAGAACAGTGGTGTTTGGACTCCCTTGCTTTTCTCTTTATACTTGAAAATCTTGATTCTAACTAAATAAGCTTGGGGCAATCTGAGACATGGTTTCCCATTTTAGGCAAAGAGGTGAGTTGAGATGGATTACCAGCAAGTCATTTTTTTCCAGGGACCCTTTGTTCTAAGTGCAAGGATAGTGCCCCAGTTTTGCCCTCCCTGACATTTTGCAAGCTCACCTTTGTTTCTTGCTGTTTGATTCTCTTGGGTGTCTCTTATCTCCCAGGAACACTTGTGCTGTTGCGTTGTTAGAGAATACGTTTTAATTCTCTTAAGGTGAAACATTTCCCTCATTTACTTTTCATTCAACAAACATGTATCAAATGCCTTTTGGTGCCAGGTCCCCAGAGTACTGAAATGAATGGGACAGTCCCCGCCCTCCAAAACCTGCTGTCTGTGGGGACTGGCCCATCGTCACAGAACCTTGTACGGTGTCTTGTGGGAGGCTGAGTTATCTTATTCTGTGTTTCAGGCACAGTTTAATGCATTGAATGAGAAGACTGAACATAATCTTGACATCCTTAAAATTTGAAAAGGTGTCATCCTGGACAGACACACAAATGTAAATAATTTCTCTTAGTATTTGAACAGGAAGTGAGGACGATATTGCTGGAAAAGAGCACAGTACTCCAAAATGATGTGGAATGAATCATTGACTTTATTAGAAAGTAGCTGTCTATTAAAGAAATTATTGAACCTATTTGGAAAGGGCCTCATAAGAACATAGTCTGTATTCTGCCTTTTCCTTCTGTCTGTCCTTCCTTCCCTCCCTCCCTCCTTCCTTCTTTCCCTCCCTCTGCTATCCCTCTCCCTCCCTCCCTTGATCTTTGTTTCTGTTTTAACATTTATTGAAAACCTGCCACATTCATGGTATTCTATAGCTAGGATTTTCCAGTATAGACCTGATTTTAATTATTTTATTCTTTTCCAATAAAATATTTTATTAAATATTCAACTAAAGGTGATTTGGTTTCAGTATCCTTGTTAAACTTTTCACATAACAGAACCCACAAAATGGGAAAAAAAATCCTTGCTAGGCCTTGGGCTTTTCTCTCTGGCTTGGGCAATATGGCCTTGGGTATGGTTAAGGTTCTGGCAGAGGCTGGAATGGTACAGTGTGGAGACACACAGGTGAATAAGGCTCAGCCGCTGTTATGATCTAACAGGAGAGATAAGGTGAAATCCGAATCTCTGTCACAACGGCACAATTTACTGAGTGCCCATCACATCCCTCAGTGGCTTTCCCCAGACAGTCTTCTGGAAGTGTGCAGAAAGTGAGAAATTACTTCCACTTGATTTTATCCCTGTACATTTAGGTTCAAAACAACCCCTCTAGACAATGTGTTTCCCAAGAATTGGCTTTTTGTTGATTTGATAAAATCCAAGGTACTGAATTCATTGGGAGAACTTGACTTCTCTGTTGTAAGTTGTTGGGGCCAAGAAACTATGGCCATCTGTTTTTGTAAAGCCTGCGGCTAAGAATGGATTTTACATTTTTAAATGGTTGACAAAAAAAAAATCAAAAGAAGAATATTTCATGACTTGAGAAAATTATGTGAAATTCACGTTTCCGTGTCCATAAATAAAGTTTTATTGGAACACAGCCATGCTTATTAATTTACATATTGTTCATGGCTGCTTTTGCTCCAATGGCAGAATTGAGTATTTGTGATAGAGGCCATATGGCCCAGAAGGAAAGCTGGAAATATTTATTATCTGGTCCTTTAAGAAGGCTTGCTAATCCCCTGATATGGTGTTTTTATTTGCTAGTGGAGAAAAGTTAAAAAAGGCATTTGACACCTGGACTCAGAATCTCTTCTAGAGAAGGAATGGTCTTTGTTTAGAAAAATCCTCAGATGGACCATTTGGATGTGAAAGGTTGGGAGCGGCACCCAGCTGACAGATGCCCTTGTCCCTCACCTTCCTTGTCTCGTTTAGAAAGAAGAAGGCTCTGAGAGTAAAACGTACTCAGGTTTGAATCCCACCTCTGGGTGACAACAGTCATTTAACCATTCTGAGCTTCAGGTTCTTTATTTGTAATATGGGAACAACAGTCAACTTTGCCTCTCAGGTTTGTCTGATGATAAAGCGAATTAATATATATAAAGCACTTAACATAGAACCTGGCACATACTATTTTCTTAGCCTGTGCCTTGCCATTTTCTGCCCTTCCTCTCTTCCGCCTCTTCCTTCTCCACCTCCTCCTCCACCTCCTCCTCCTCCTCCTTCAAGAGAGACAGAGATAGAGAGAGACACAGGGAGAGACAGAGGGAGAGAGAACATCTCAAGAAGAACCCACACTTAGCATGGAGCTCAATGTGGGGCTTGATCCCATGACCCTGGGATCATGACCTGAGCTGAAATCAAGAGTTGAACATTTAACCTACTGAGCCACCTAAGTGCCCTGAGCCTGGCACATAATAAGCTTGCAATCTCTTCTAGCCAGGATTTATAATTATCATGTAGCAAAATCACTTACACTCCAATGGAAGATACCCTGATGTTCAATCCTTCTTGGACCCGGGTCTCTGATGCAAACTGATCTACAGATGTTTGGATGCATATCTGAAGCCAGAGCTGGTATCAGGGACACCTGGAGGGTCGGGGTAGTGTGACCCTTGGATGTGAAGGGTGGGTGTGATTAATAATGGGTTTTAGCATAAACAGTGTCCTTACATAGATCTGACATTGTCTCCTCAGAGGGTTAAACAGGAAGAAATTGGCTAGTGGTGCAATGGGAGGTACAGTATCCAGAAAGAAACTATGGATGGTGATGGCTGTTTGCTTGGTTTTCCAAGGAAATAAGGAATTCCCAGGGAATAGGAATATTTAACTTCATGTAACAAAAGCCAGGGGACACTAAGGAGTGTTTTTTGATGCTGATGAGTTGTTTAGACCTTGTATCCTCAGCAAAGGGTTTCCATCAACTATTAATTTAGAACAATGCCATTGGCTGGCCTAGAAACTGCTTTTGAGTTTACACCCTTCCACGTGTGAGTAGTTGTTTAGAGCTTGGGTTCTAGAGGCAGAAGGATGAACCAAATTCAAATCTGGGCCCAGCCGTTTGTTAACAGTGACCTCACACAAGTGACTTCACTCATCTGTGCCTTGTTGTCTCAGCTGTAAGTCAGACATAATAATAACACCTACATGTGGTAGCCAGCTGGCCCTCAGTGACCCCCACCTACTGGTATCCACTCCCTTAGCATTTCCTCCTACATTGGACCAAGGTTGTCCAGGTGACCCAGAGAACATACTAGAAGTGACATGCATCACTTTGATTCTCAGATTACGTGATCCTGGTGAAGCCAGATGCCATGAAATGGGCACACTCAGGCAGTCTGTAGAGAGGCCCACGTGGGGAGGAACTTAGGCTTGCCAGCAGCCCTATGAGTGAACTTGGAAATGGGTCCTCTGCCCCCAGAAGATAGTACCTCTGGCCAAATTTCCATCCTTGTGAGAGATCTTGAGCTAGAACCACCCAGCTGAGCTTCTTCTCCAATCCTGACTCACAGAAACGGAGATGATAAATGCTTGTTGTTTTAAGTTGATGCATTTGGGGTAATTTGTTACATAACTAATACAGCACCTCATAGAGCTATTAATATTTATAGGACAACACCTGCCACACAGTAATCACCATGTTAGTGCTTGTCAAACATATAAATGCATAACTAACTAGGGGATTAGGGTGAAGGAAGTGCCCTTTTGGTTGGTCAAGACTCCATTAGTCAAGTCTTGGCTGTCTCAAAATCAAAGGCTTCTGCTTTCTTTAGGGCAATCTCGCCTGTTTTCATAACAATCTGTGATAAGGAGGAGACCCTGATTTATATTTCCCACAGAAGAGCAGAGAGATTGAAATGGTAAGAGCCAAAGAAATTAAAAGTCATTTCGGTTTTTCAATTCATTACTTCTGGAAAAAAATCTCAAGCCTGGCTTCATTACTAGTGCTCCGTTTTAGTGCTGATGATAATTGCAAAGGCAGTATTTTTAAATTAGAATGTATAAGACCACATGTAATTAACCTGTACAGAAGGGCTGAGACTTCATATTAGACTATTAAATCAATCCCAGCAGAATCACTAATGCTGAGCAATTGATTTGAAAATACTGTACAGGCAGAGTAAAGAAGCTGGATGCTAATTACCATCCACAAGAATTTAGCACACTCCTCGGATGCAGTTAGAGTGGCAGGCTTTTTCCTCTGGCCCTTAACCCACTCAAAGCTGAGAATGCAAATTAGTTCAGACTGAAGACTTGAAAACAACCTGGAGTTTAAGGCAAGAGAGGGTTTTTCTGCTACTCTGTGAGTGTGATGATCATAAGGAGACTCTCAAGCTGTTTGGATGCCGTGACTTGGAAGATTGAACTTGGTGCCTATTTTGGGGTCCAGGTGAAAAGGAAGGCTCTTATTACAGCATTTCTTTTTTTATTAAAAATTTTTAAAAATGTTTATTTATTTTGAAAGACAGAGAGAGAGAGAGAGAGAGAAAGAGAGAGTTTGTGCATGCATGCAAGTGGGGAAGGGGTAGAGAGAAAATCCCAAGCAGCCTCTGAGAAATTAGTGCAGAGCCTGACGTGAGGCTTGATCTCAGGACTGTAACCTCATGACCAGAGCTGAAATCAAGAGTTGGACACTTAACTGGCTGAGCCACTGACAGGCTCTCGGTTGTAGCATTTCTTGATGTGGTGGGCATGAGCTGATCCCTCTACAATTTGCATTTTGTGTACCACCCTTTTACACACTCCTCTCTTAACTCATCTCTATTTCTGTTTCTTCTTGTAGGCTACCCTGTAACATCTATTGTCTTGCTTTATTCTTTCTCTTTTTCGCCAAATCATTCAAGCGACCTGCAAATACCTACTGGCTTACCCAATGAAAAAAGCAGTAACCACAGCAGCTTGCCTTTATTGAGTGCTTGGACAGAGAATGCAAGCTGGCTATCAGAATCTAGTCCTTGCTTCCCCTAAGGAATGCGGGTGCAAGCAGGCACAGGCCCAAATTATATTTCCCAGATTCTCTTGTATTGAGGTATGGCCAGGTCCCTCCATGGCACTGTGAAGGGAAGTGATGTGTATCGCTTCCAGGCTGAGCCTTTTCAAAGAATGGGGATATTTCCTCTTAATTCCCTCCCTTTGCCCGCTGGATGTAGATGGTGACATGGCCCCAGAACCACGAGGTGGAGTGAGTCTGGGTCACTGAATCTCCATGCGGAGAAAGGCCAAGATGAACCAGGTTCACATTTGGGGGTCTATCATGTGACCAAGAAACATTTCATGTTTGGGCTATTGTACATTTTAAGGTATATCGGTAGCCTTCCTTTAGTTTGTTGCTATAATGTTTACATGCATCATCTCATTTAACCCCCTAGCAACTGTATTAAGGGCACCATTATTATTTTATGTTACAGAAGTAGAAACGAAAACTCAGGAGATTAAACAACTTGTCTGAGGACACCCAGATAGTAAACTACAGGTCTAGCATTGAAGAAATGCTAAAGAAGTTCAAAATGTACCCTTGGGCTGTGGTAAGCTACAGGTTATAGAGGCCCGTCTTCTTTATGACTGAGAATAATAGGTAGCCAACTGACACTGATGCTTTACAAATGCCATCCATTCTTTTATTTCAAAACTTTTTTTTTTACTTACACTTAATTTAATTTTGAGAGAGTGAGACATAGCCCAAGTGGGGGAGGGGCAGAGAGAGAAGGGGACACAGAATCCAAAGCAGGCTCCAGGCTCTGAACAAGCGTTCAGCACAGAGCCCCATGTGGGGCTCGAACCACGAACTGTGAGATCATGACCTGAGCCGAAGTCAGACACTTAACCAACTGAGCCACCCAGGTGCCCCCAGCTGCCATCCGTTCTGAGTATTTGGTGCTGATGCCCTGCTGCTGTTAAATGTTTTGACTATTTCTCCTGCCTAAGGCACAACATGGTGACTGATGCCTGTCCTCTGTGGCTGTGAGGTTCTGCGGGGTTCCAGGGTGAAGAGGACGTTGACTGTTGAGAAGCCATTCTTGTTCCTTCGGTGCGCCATGATGTGAACGCAGCCATCGCTTGGGCGTTCTTGCTGCAGAGCTGTAAATCAGTGTGGCTTTTAAAATAAAAAAAACAATAAGAACAACAATTTTTATGGGGTGGGGGTGGAGGGAGGAGGGAGAGTCAGGGGTCAGTCTTCCTTGGTTGGAGGTTCCTTAGGCCTAATCAGGTTAAAATGAACCCAGGAATGATCTCTGGCACTTTCTTCGTGTCTTGGGTTGTGTTCCTTCACGTGTGTTCATGTGAAGTGACCATTATGGATGTCCCCCCCCCACCCCCCGGAGAGACAAGGAGGGAAGTGGGGACTGGGACAAGCAGGGGTGAGGTTTCCAGGTGTTGGATGACCCGGTGTGGAAATCACCCGCAGAGGTTGCCCTGACCCTTCACCTGACAGGCTCTGGCTCCAAAGTAACGTCCAGGTACTTCCGGGCCTCTGCCTGGCTGTGCTTGCCCCGGGGACATCTTCTATGGATGTGGCAGGCATGGAGGCTCAGGACGGTCACAGGGAACCTGACGGGGACCTGGGGAGGCACCGGCAGGAGCTGCTGCACCTCAGGACAGGGCGCTTGTCCACAGAAGCTGGTGGCTTGCCTCACTTCTCTTTCTCGCCTAATTTCCCCTCTTCCCTTGCTAACCTGGGCTCCAGCCAGACACCTCTACTCCATTACTTGGTTACAGCTCCCCTTTTATGCCTTTATACTTTCATTCCTTTTGCTGGGAATGGCTCCTTCTCTCTTCTTCACTAACTCGGATCGCAGGCTTCCCTGGTGCCTGTCCAGAGGCTGTCCTTGTATGGAGCCTTTCTTTCTTTCTTTTCTAAAAAATTTAAATATTTTATTTATTTTTGAGAGAAGGAGAGAGAGAGAGAGACAGAGGGAGACAGAGTGAGCAGGGGAGAGACAGAGAGTGAGGGAGATACAGAATCTGAAGCAGGCTCCAGGCTCTGAGCTACCTGTGAGCACAGAGCCCGACGCGGGGCTTGAACCCACACACTGTGAGATCATGACCTGAGCTGAAGTCGGACGCTTAACTGACTGAGCCACCCAGGCACCCTGTGTGGAAGCTTTTTTCCTGCCCTCAGCCTGAGGCATCTGCCCATCTGCTGTCTGCCAGCACTTCATACATTCTATTGCCGGCAATGGAACAGCAGGTATATGTTCTTCATCCTTCTTGTCCCCCACCCCCCCCCACAGCAGTAAGTTTGACAAGAAAGTGGGGGACTAGGTAGTACATGGCAATGGGAGCTGGGAGCCTCTGAGGCAGGGATGAGCACCAGGGCTGCTAGCCTGTACAGTACCTTGGTAGGAATTGGGCAAAACAGCCTCCCTGGGTAGACAGAACCCTGAGAAGGGTGCATGACTAGGTAATGGCGCACACCTTGGCTGGTTACTTTTGTGCAGTGTACAGCGGGTACAACTGTGCACTGAGGCCCTATTTTGCACACTCTTCTCTGAGCTGGGTTCTCAGGTAGGGGATAAGGGGTACATGTGGTTGAATTATAGAGGAAAGGAGCTGTTGCCTAGATTCCTAGAATATAGTATATGTGAGGAAGGATAGCATTGTCTGAGAGAGATGTGGCCTAGGCCAGCTTTGCCCTCAGCATTGGGGTAATCATTTAAAACATTTTTTTTAATGTTTATTTATTTTCGAGAGAGAGAGAGCAAGAGAGTGAGCATAAGTGGGGGAGGGGCAGAGAAAGAGGGAGACACAGAATCCGAAGCAGGCTCCAGGCTCTGAGCTGTCAGCACAGACCCCGAGACAGGGCTTGAACCCATGAACTGCGAGATCATGACCTAAGCTGAAGTTGGATGCTTAACTGACTGAACCACCCAGGCGCCCCTGGTGTAATAATTTCTGATGGTACTATGACAGGTGCCAAACTTGCCCCCAATTTTTTGATACCCTTTAATTGAGGGATGGAACAACTTCTCCATAAATATTAGTGGCCTCAGTAACCCACTGGCAACCAAAATGACACTGTGTGACTCTTGATGTTGCGATAAGAAGAAGCCATGTAGTTTTTCTACTTCTGTTTCTTGGAACACTTACTCTTGGATGCTGTGAGAACTATACCCCACAGGGAGAGGTCATGTGGAGGTGCTGAGCTCCTGGCTGACAGCCATCTTGGACATCCAGTCTGTTGGGCCTTCAGATGACAGCAGCACCCCACCCCCCCATCTGACTCAAACTACATGAGAAGTCCTGGGTAAGAAGCACCCAGCTGATCTAATTCATGATGGACCGACTCGAGAACCAGAGAAAGTGACTGTTTTTTTTTTTTAATTTTAATGTTTATTTTTGAGAGAGAGAGAGAGAGAGTGAGCAAGCAGGGGAGGGGCAGAGAGAGGGAGACACAGAATATGAAGCAAGCTTCAGGCTCTGAGCTGTCAGCACAGAGCCTGATGTGAGGTTCGAACCACGAGATCATGACCTGAGCTGACGTTGGAAGTTCAACCGACTGAGCCACCCAGGCACCCCAAAAGTGACTGTTCTGAACCACTAATTTTTGGGGCATTTGTCATGCAGAACAGGCAAATAGATTGCCTCTGCATATCCTTGAATCCCAAAAGTGTTTTGTGTTGAGGTCTTGGTGGAGAGAATATAAATTTTCAACCAACCCCTTGGGTTCTCCTGTGTATGTGCTGCATGTTTTGTTATTTAAATTCTTGGTAACATTTCACACGTATTTGAAACTGGAAAGGCTTGTTAATGGGTTAAATTTAGAGGCTGTTACTTTCTTGTATTGTCAGTAAGAAAAGCAGCTCTATTAATAAGATTTAAAATGCCTTTTAGTTATTTGCAGTTGGTTAGATCTACCTGAGGAAGGTTGCATACCAATGCCACATTAAAGAAGAAAAAGGAAAGGAAAGAAAAATCCCTACGTTCTTTAATAGAATCTGACGTTACTGTTTTTAAAAATTCTTGGCCAAGATTCCATCAACTTGTGCGCAGTAGAGTTTGTGCCGTACTTAGCTTCTCATCCAGAAACCTTCCATGGAAANGTGTTGTGGTTGGTTCTCCTGTGTATGTGCTGCATGTTTTCTTATTTAAATTCTTGGTAACATTTCACACGTATTTGAAACTGGAAAGGCTTGTTAATGGGTTAAATTTAGAGGCTGTTACTTTCTTGTATTGTCAGTAAGAAAAGCAGCTCTATTAATAAGATTTAAAATGCCTTTTAGTTATTTGCAGTTGGTTAGATCTACCTGAGGAAGGTTGCATACCAATGCCACATTAAAGAAGAAAAAGGAAAGGAAAGAAAAATCCCTACGTTCTTTAATAGAATCTGACGTTACTGTTTTTAAAAATTCTTGGCCAAGATTCCATCAACTTGTGCGCAGTAGAGTTTGTGCCGTACTTAGCTTCTCATCCAGAAACCTTCCATGGAAATTGAGATTTGGAGGAAGACACATGAGGATCCCACCTGGAGCCTTCAGGTAGCCCAAAGGTGCCAAGATGTTTGGAGTTCAAAGCCGAGTCATTTAGTTTTTTTCCTTCATTTGCCTGAGATGGAAAACCAAAAGGGGAACGTAGGGATTCAAAGAGATTATCACCCAAGTAGAATTTACGTTGGAATTTGTGTAAGCAAGTACACTTCAGGAAATTAATGAATCCTGTTGAGCTTTAATATTTGATGGGCCCAGACTTCATGCGCTTTAAGATTTATTTGGAATCATTCTTTCACTGGAGGCAGTGGTTATAGCTGTGTTCTAACTGGCTGCTAAACTAGATAGCCTCTTCACGTTTGGCTGATTTAACACATCTTCCGAGGGGCAGGGTCACTGCAGACCTAGTATTTGGGCTTAGTTAGGTCCTTGAGTCATGACTTAGAGGTTGTCTCAGATTGATGTGTTACGTTCTGTTCTTCAACTTCCAGGTTATACTGTGGTTTTACATGTGCTTCAGACCAGTCTTCCTGTATATTAGTCCTAGGGAGAGGCCAATGCAAACCACATGACTGGGGAGCAGTGATGTGGGGATGCAAGTACAGCGTTCCTTTATTTTATTGTTTCTTAGCTCCCCAAGGGAGCAAGGGGTGCAGGTCCCCCTCCAAGGCCGTAAGCAAATTCAGTCAAGATGGTCTTCTGACACTTTTAAGAACCTATCGGTGTCTTTTCCCTTTATTTTATTTATTTATTTTTTAAAAATTTATTTCTAGGAGAGAGAGAGAGAGAGACAATGTGAGTAGGGGAGGGTCAGAGAGAGAGGGAGTCACAGACTCTGAAACAGGCTCCAGGCTCTGAGCTGGCAGTCAGCACAGAGCCCGACGCGGGGCTCGAACCCACGAACCGCGAGATCATGACCTAAGTGAAAGTCGGACGCTCAACCGACTAAGCCACCCAGGCGCCCCAAGGTGTCTTTTCCCTTTAATCTTTCACGTCTTCTTTCCTTCTTCCCATGCCTCTGGATTAGTCTAAGAGAAGTTTGCATTAAGAATGGACACTTACATATGTCTGGTGCAAATTATACTTTACAGCCTTGTGCTTAGAGGATAGAAGTCTCCTCAAGAGATATGAGCTGATTTCAGGTTGGGCTCCAACACAAGAGAGGTGCTTCAGTGATATTTTTGGTTACCTTCCTGCTCAGGTGGAGAGCCAAATCAGCAGAAGCCCTCAAACGGGGCTTTCCCAGATACCTGGGCTCTCATTCATATTTTCTAGAATTCACAGAATTTCCTCTGAAATGCTAGCTTTGTTATTTGGTTGCAGGAACTGTCTTTAGCAAGCTGTGTGACCTGGGATTTGTTATTATGGTCCAGGGTACAAGATCCCCCCGTATTAAGAGCGCCATATTTTTGGGGTGCCTGGGTGTTTCTGTCGGTTAAGCATCCGACTTTGGCTCAGGTCATGATCTCACAGTTCATGGGTTCGAGTCCTGCGTCTGGCTCTGTGCTGACAGATCAGAGCCTGGAGCCTGCTTGGGATTCTGTGTCTCCCTTGCTCTCTCTGCCCCTCTCCCACTCACGCTCTGGCTCTCAAAAATAGATAAACGTTAAAAATTTTGAAAAAAAAAAGAGTGCCATATTTTTACACTCAATTTAGCCACAGAACATATTGTAAATGGGAATCACACATTTGGTCTGTGGGCACACTCAGTCACTTACCTGTTGTGGTATAAAGCCAGGAAAACTAAGCCCAGCACCCCTGGCTTGGCAGACCATACTGTCTTATCTTCTTCTACTTACTGGCCAATACCTTCTCTGGAGAAGATCTATTAATGAATGAATGAAGTTCACAGTATTCTTAAAGAGCCTGCTATGCCCCAGGCACTGCTGGGAATGGGCACAGGTCTAGTGAGCAAGATGGGCATGATTTCCTTTTTTAGGGAGTTTAGAGTTGAGTGGGGGAGACAGAAACTCACTTCACAGACATAACTGCAGCATGGTGGGGCATCACGAAAGACATGCACAGGGAGCTGTGATCACGATTCCCAAATGGGACTTACTTAGGACAGAGAGGACACGGAAGGCATTTAGCCTCCAGCCTGAAGGATAAGAAGCTACCATTATCAAGAAAGGGAGGTCAAAGGGTGGGGGAAAGGGACAGAGGACCTCAGAGAGGAGTGGTTTGCACTTGACAGTGAATGCTTTGAGGGTGATTTATTAGGTCTCACTGGTGTATTAGTGTCTCATGGGGGATTTCTGGGCTCAGTGGATGAGAGAAGGTATTTGTTTGGGAGCTGAGGGCCCTTACTACCCATACCTGCTCTCACCTTTACAGACAGGTTTAACTTGAGGGGGTCTCCTGGGAGTCGTTGCATGTCCAGGCCCCACCCCCTGCCTACACCCACTTCTCACTTGAACGTTGTTTTCGGCTCCACTGGAAAAAGCATCCAAGGAGCCCTGGGGCTAACAGGTCTGTGCAGGACACTGTTTTGCCAGGCCAAGGGGAAGGGGGTTGGGCCTGGGCTATTCAGCTGCTGCAGAGGTTGGTAGAATGGGGTGCAGACCTGTAAGTGTGCAGAAGACCCTGGGGAGATAGAGCTCTTGAACTCTACCATTGGCTCTGGTCCCACTGAAATCACCCACTCCTCATCCTTGAGTCTCAAAGCATAAAGGCAGGGCAGCTGGAAAAAATGCCAAAGAAAAGAGGCACGGACCATGTGTGCAGATGTGCACAAGTATACACACTCATTAATCTGGAGAGGGTGGGGCAGAGATACTTTGTACAGGCTCTCCAAGCTCATTTAAAGTCTTAAGAAAATTCCTCAAAGGCTCCATTTATCTTTTAGAAGGTCAATTTCTTTCAGAGGTGTTCTACATCAAGGTTATTTACATAGATTTTGCTGGAGGGAAGGGTATTGCTTATCCAACAGAAAGTAAATCCACTTTTCTTGTGTGTATGTGTGTGTGTGTGTGTGTGTGTTTCCTTTTTTTCTAGAGCATTGGACACAAGTCAGCATCCATCTTTTCGGAACCTGACTCTGAGCTCTGTCCCTCATGTCCTCAATTACAGTGGCCTCTAACCCATGGCTTGTCCAAATCCCTCACAGTTCAGGGTAAACACTTTTTCCCTTGTTAGTCTTTCCATAGGGAAGTCACGGGACATCTTCTTGTAAGTAACATCAGATGAGATTTAGGGAGAGTTTCACCAAGTGTAAATCAATGCCTTGAGGCTTTGGGAGTATTCGTTCTTGTCCTTTCTCTTGGAATATGCAGTTTAGTCCCCATGGGTATAGTTTAGCAAGATCTCAAACTAGAAACTTATTGAAAGTAATCCCCAACACAACTCCAAACTTTCTTGAACATTTCTGTCAGTAAAAAGAATAGAGTCTAGTTTTTCCCCCCTTATGAATAGATGCACATACCATCCAGTTTTTCCACCTCACTTGGGGAGTGAACAAAGTATTACAACTCTGGGTCAGGGTCATCTCTATCTGTCTCTGAAATGTCCTGGGATCCACTAAGCCATCACCGAACTCTGCAGGCTTGCGATGCACCTGCTTTGTTCCGTGCTCTGTACAGGGTGCTGGGGATGGAGCACTGCTCAGGATACAGCCTTTACCTTGGAGAAACTAAGGTCTTCCCTGGGAGTGAGAGACAGGTAGAGAATTAGCCATAGGATTAAACGACAAGGATAAAGGGGGGAGATAGTTATATATTATAACTGTATATACTACAGGTGAATAGATGGGAAAGGAAATCTTTCTGCAATGGGGAGGAGGAGGCAGTGGGTGATTTGTCCCCTAAGAGATATTTGGCAATGTCTGGGGACATTTTTGATGGTCAAAATTGGCTCTTGGCGGCGGGTGGAGGGTGGTTACTCCTGGCATCTAATGGGTAGAGGGATGCTGTAACCATCCTCCAATGCACAGGATACCCTGTTACAAGAAAGAATTGTGTCCTTCAAATGTGAAGGGTGAAAATTAATACTCTAGTGTCTGTCTGAGCTGGGCCTGAAACATGGCTGGCATCCACCAGGCAGCAAATAGGGAAGGCCATTCTGCTCAAAGCCCTTACTCCATCCCTGGCTTTGGGGATGCTAGAGAGCGCGAGACCGAGAAGAGATGAGGCTCTGAGTTTGGGGGGCTCAGCTCACAGTGATGGCATTCCTGGGTGGCTTCAGGGCTGGCTCCAGGTGGTTCCTGCACCCACGGTGATGCAAGTCAGGGGTAACTGGGCAGGAGAATGAAATTTTCTTCTTTTAATGGCAGCTCTAGAGGGAGAATCGAGGAAATGTTTCTCTTGGCCCTGAAGAGGGTGGGTGTTCAGCATGCCGGGAAAGATACACTGGAGAGAGCAACAGCAGGAGATACCCCCCACAGTAAGTGACTTAACTTGGACCTGTGCTTTGTGAAACTAGTGAGGTGGCCAGCCCACTGCACATGAGCACTTAGAGCTAGAAACTTAGGTGCCAGCTGGTAAACCTGTTCCATCCCAGAATCTGGAATGGAAGGCTGGAGCCCTGCCATCGATTCTCTGATGTCTTTGGACAGATGCTAGAAAGATGTTCTTAAATGAAGTGAAACAGCATTATCTGAATGGACCTTTCACCCCTCCATAACACTGTGAGGTTGCCCTCCCACTACTTAAATGTAGTAGTACATTTAAGTACAATATTACAGTTAAGGAAACTGAGACTCAGAGCAATTTGGGTGCTGCTGATTGGGAGGGGGAGAGGCCAGAGTCCTGGTCTGGCTGGTGGACCAAGGCTGAGCTGTTTGCTAGAATTGTCCATAGTCCTCTATTGGCCCTGTGCTCCAGCTCTCTGCTGGCTGCTCTGACCTGGGCTGGGCTTTGTGGGCTCTGTTTCTGCCCAGCTTTCATTTAACACCATCAATAGAATACTCCAAGTTGGGGGGCATCAGGGGGGCTCAGTCAGTTAAATGTCTGACTTTGGCTCAAGTCAATGTCTCACAGTGAGTTTGAGCCCTGCGTTGGGCTGTGTGCTGACAGCTCAGAGCCTGGAGCCGGCTTCGGATTCTGTGTCTCCCTCTCTCTCTGCTCCTCCCCCACTCTCACTCTGTCTTGTTCTCTCTCTCTCTCAAAAATAAATAAACATTTAAAAATATCTTTTAAAAAAGGTGTAAGAATGAGATCTCCCACAATACCTCACCCTGAGGGAATGGTTTGGTTGTTCTTCCTGCCATTGTCCGTGCAGATCCATAGTCACAAAAATAGCATAACTTCTGTCAAGTCCTTTTGCACACGTGATGTGCTTGCCCATATTCTGCATAGGCCCCACGAATCATTTTAATGAGCGCATGTTATTTCATCAAGCTGGAATGCTATCATTTACCTATCAATTCCCCTCTGTGGTCATTTCAGAGGCTTCCAGAGTCTGGGGATCACAAATATCATTGTAGTGAATATCTTTGTGTAAATAGATCTTTTGCTTTCTTTCAGAGATTCCTTTTGGATACATTTCCAGCAGTGGGATTAATGTGTCAAAGGGTATGAATATCTTCATGGTTCCTGATATATGTTGTCAAATTGCTTTCTAGGAGTGTAGCAATTTACATACCTGACATGAATAAATGAATGTAGCAGGTGGGCAAAATGTTGCCAGCGTTGACTATTATTAGTTTTATTTCCAAACACTTTTTTTTTTTTTTTTTTCTGGTTTA
>NW_027536464.1:5317124-5327942 GCF_008692635.1 Crocuta crocuta
TTGATTTTTTTTTTTATTTCCAAACCTTTTTTTTTTTTTTTTTTGCTGGTTTAATATACATCAAAGGGATCCTGATTTAAGTATACGGGATGTGCCTAGCATGCAGGTTGACACATGGTAGTTGTTTTTGTTGATGTTTCCCTGTTTCCCTGCAGGCTATGATCCCTATCCTGCCCTTGGACTAGAGCCTAGGTCTTCTGTCTGTTCTGTACAACACCCCCTCTCCCCAACCTCCCGCATGACCTTCACTGCCATCATTCTCCTGTGAGTGCCTGGCCTTGGCCCACATTCCCTTAAATGTTAAGCATTAGTGGCAATTCTGAGGATCTAGGTTGAGCCCCTGTGTAGCATAGCGGTTGAAAGACTCTTCATATTATTCTTGTGGCTCCTCAGTTTATCAGCTGTGTGACCTTTGATAAATTACTTAATTTCTCTAAGCCTGAGCTTAATTGAGATAATGGATGTTAAGCGCGTAACACTGTCTGATATAGAGTAATGCTAATGTTAACAATAATCGATTTTAGAGAAATCTTTGTTTTTGTTTTTGTTTTAATGCTTATTTATTCATTTTGCACACATGTGCAAGAGAATGAGCAGGGAGGGGAAGAGTGAGAGGGAGAGAGAATCCCAAGCAGGCTCCACGCCGTCAGCACAGAGCTGGATGTGGGGCTCTATCCCACAAACTGTGAGATCAAGACCTGAGCCGAAATCAGGGATCAGATACTTAACTGACTGAGCCACCCAGGTGCCCCAATAATAATCGATTTTAATAAATCATGTCAGTCTCAGAGATAGGCGATGTTATATCCTCATTTTACAGTTGAGACATTGAGATTCTGAGGGGTTATAGTACTTTCTCCGATAGGGACAACGTGATGTGATGTGATCTCTGGCCCTTACCTTCTGTGGTGTGGGTCTGTGGGCCCTGTGGGCGAGAGGAGCATTCAGGAAAGCTCTCTCTATACTAGACAGCCAGCTCCACCTTACCTATACATGGAAATGACTGCAGGCTACAGACAAATGGGTCTCTAAACCCAAACTGAGTGAATTCCACACTGCCCCTTGTCTGGATTCCAAAAATGCCAGCCACCACTCCAGTGTCACCTAATCTGGGGGGAAGTATGGCTAAGGGGAATTTTGAGTGGCAAGAGATTAATCTTAACCAGTTGTGGTTAAAATGTCTTACTTCTGGAAATTTTGCAAACACGTATGACCATGTGCACTACAGCTCCAGCCTTGGGAGGGGCTGGCTATGTGAGGGTCCCTGTCGCTGAGCCCCATTGGCTTTATGGTATTGGCCGTGGGCCTGCTGTCTTCACCAGCGGTTCACCTGGCAAAGCATGCCGTAGTTACTTAAAGATATTTTTTAAAACATTTATTTATTTTTGAAAGGAGAGTGGCAGAGCGAGAGGGATCAGCACAGATTCCAACATGGGGCTCGAACCCATGAACCGTGAGATCACAACCTGAGGCGAAGTCGGACGCGTAACTGACTGAGCCACCCAGGTGCCTGTGGGTTAGTTACTTTTGGTGGCTTGTCCCTTTTCTCTGAATTAAAACTTTGTCGTTAGCATGGTTTCAGCCTGAGCGTTACTGCCAGGGTGGAATTACTCTAATTAAGAGGAAAAGAAAAATATGTTGCTAGTCATTAATTTTTCTTGATTAGAAGGTGACCCAGTTTGAAGTTCAGAGAAGAGGATGGAGGTAGTAATTTAGTGCCCTGGGGGGTTCGTGGAGATTTTCGTGAGCTGGAGAAGCTACAGCTGGATTCAAGATTGCCATCTGATTTGAATTCATAGCTGCTTGTAAATAGATGTGTAAGAGATCTTCAGGAATGGCGTGCTAATTTTTAGAATGAACAAAAGCAAGGATGCTACCTACCGATGCCACGTCTATGTCCCAATAAATGTTCGAAGGCGTTTCCTCTTAAATGTGAAAATACTATATTTTCATATTTCCTTGATACGAGGATCCATGCCTTGACTGGTCAAATTCTGGGATGGCAAGAAACTTACCTTTAGCATTGCCCATAGCATTGAATGTATGTTAGCATAGCCACAATATTTCAGCTCTCTTAATAACGTGCACGCAACTTTTGAGGTTTCTGGGATGAAAGCAACGTGTCACTGAGTGCACAGAGCACAGACTTGGAGCCAGAAGACCTGAGTGTGAGTTCTGCTTCTGCCGTTGGCTAACCCTGTGACTTGGGAATGAATCTTTTGAGGCTCTCTGAACTTATTTGCAACACTACAGACCTCGTTTGAAGAATCAAATGAGATGATTTGGAATATGGACTATGGAATAACAAAGTGATACACAAATGTTTTAATGGTATCATTGAGTTCTCAGACAACTTATAAATGGGGACTTCAAGCAGCATCCTTAGGAAGGCGAGGCAGGCGTCTAAGTTTTCATTTTAAGGGCAAAGCTGCAGAAGTTACAAGATGTAGGAGTCTCCCAGCTGAGGGAAGGGCTGCTTGGGGCTCCAGGGGCCACCCGCCTTCCTCTTTCATCTGCTAAGGCTCCCTTGGCCCCGGAGATGGTGCACATTTTGGAGAGATGTAACTTCGTAATTTTTTTAGGGTCCATGGCCGAGTTTAAAGAAGAGGTGGCGGCTTGTAAAATTTTTATTTATGACGTGATTTTCAGAATTCAGTGTTCGCAAATACTGACAGGGTTGAATTTATGGAAGCGGAGGCTATTGGAGTACGTGGTTATCCACGCCGTTTGAAACGTTGCCCGGATGGAGGTGTTAGAATCTGGCTGCAGTGGATGGGGTCCTGGGAGCTGCTTGTCCTTGGCAGTCACTGTCCTGAGATTGTATCATGACTTGCAAGTTGAAAGGCTAAATGCCATGGGTTCAACTTGCAACTCCTATAGATTTTAATTTGCCTGAAGCAAGTTTTGTTTTCCTGGGTCTACTCTTAATTAGTAATTCGATTCTGGTTTAATTACCATTGTCTGGTGATTGTGTTTGCCTCCTTAGCATTCTTTCACCCATTAACGTTGAAATTTGAAGTGGCTATCTTGAGTGGATAAAGCATAATCTTTCTTCTTAAAGACAGTTTCTTACCTGGGAAAGATTATAATTCACAGTAATTTGCAGTTGGTGTCAAGTGGTGGAACGGGGACCAGGGGCCGGGGCAGCAGCTGTAAAGGTGGGGGCTGCCCGGCCGGCCTCCCCCTTCGTCCCTCCCCCCTGCCTGCTGGTACATATGCCGGCCTGGTCTGGCTCCGCAGACCCAAGTCCTCATCCAGCACGAGAACGTAGAGATCTCCCGGGCATAGTTTTCAAAACTCAAGCTGCCCTTTGCAAAGGAGGTCTTTGCATTTATTTTTTTTAAGGGCAAGACTGATTATCTATGAGGCATAGAAATGATGGCTCATTTTAGAGGAATTCCATGTGGCAGAAGAGAAAGCCAGTGTCATCAATTCAACTTTGAATTAAAAAAAATTTTTTTAAATGATTTATTTATTTTGAAAGAGAGAGAGGGAGAAAGAGAGATAAGGGGAGGGGCAGAGAGAGAGGAAAGGAGAGGGAGAGAGAGAGAGAGAGAGAGACAGAGACAGAGACAGAGAATCCCAAACAGGCTCCTCGCTGTCAGCACAGAGCCCGACTCCGGGCTGGGACTCACGAACCCTGAGATCATGACCTGAGCCAAAATCAAGAGTTGGATACTTAACCTGTTGAGCCATCCAGGTGCCCCTCCTATTTCGATTTTTAAAGTTTTCAGAGATACATAGAGAAACCCAATGATAAAAACAACCAATAGTTCTTAGACAAGGAATCTGTGTTCCTTAAAATGGAGAGCATTCAAAAACAGGAACCGAGAAGAAAAAATTCATTATCCTGATTATGAATTTCCCAGAATGTGAGCCACAGGGTAGCAGAAGTCTTGGAAGAAAAGCAACTCCCAAGTGGAAGGTAATAGGTGGTCCCAGGTGACTTCTTAGGGGACACTCTCACAGACCGTTGCTTCAGGAAGCAGAGGATGTTGATACACTTTAGAGCCCGGGCCCACATACTGGCTTCATCCATGAGCAGCTACGGTCTGTCAGGTCTTATAATTTACTGCCAAGCTCAGATCTGGGCTAGAATCCTGACTTCACCACTGACTGATCAAATGACCTTGGACAAGTGCTCACTCTCTCCAAATCTGTAAAATGTGGATAACAATCACGCATAACTCTCTAAGCAGCTGTGAGGATTAACTGAGATATTGTGTGGTTAAGTGCCCTGGGCTTGACTCCCCCCTCACTTCAACCCCTTGGAGCACGACTAGCAGCAGACCTGGCATTTAGAAAGAGAGGAGTGGTCATACTCCAGGGAAATCAGGACCAGGAGAAAGCTCCTGATCAGGAGCAATCACCACCTTGGAAACCCTCATCCTCAGATGGGAGATGTTTGTCCTGGAAAGGCCCTTCTGTTTTCCCTTCAGCAAAGCCTGGCATCTTGTGATTCCAAGGAGATAGGCTTGGGCTTGGGCTTTGGGTAGCATTTTGGCCTTCAGCCTTGTCCTCCATGTCTGCCGTATAAATACTCGTGTTTCCCTAGGGTCTAACAGACAAATGGGGGAAAGTGAAATATTCTGAGACCAGATGTACACAGGACATCACAAGCCCCTGGTACAGCTCTCTATGGTGGTTTAATCCAGGTGCTGCTTCTGTACCAGAGTGAGAGAGAGAGAGAGAGAGTGCACCTGCAAGCCTCACAAGCTGTTCCTCCTGCCTCCCCAGCTCTGACTGAGAGATCAGAAACCCCCTTTAAAGGCTCCATAAATTCTCCCTGGTGGAGGTGTGATCACCGTCTGTCCCAGACTACTGGCACTTCAGCAGCAATCCCCTTGCTAAGGGGCCATGGAGCCCACATCGTGCTTTGTGTTGAGTGACATGACACCCCAGTGAGCTAAAGCGTGAGCAGCAAAGAAGTAAAAAAAAGAGCCCAAATTTAATTTTAGAATAGTAATGGCACAATTTTAAATTAGTATTTTAAAGGCAAGAAGCAGATGACTATATGTATACTGTCGAGTTCTGGTTTGATTTCCTTTCTAGAGCCTCTGCTCTCCTATGAGTTAGTTGAGGCAAATACCTTTTTGGGGTCCTTTCCACTTTCTCCTGATTTCATCTCTTCATGTCTTTAGCGTTCTCTTTCCAAAAGCAAACAATGGATCTGAGGCGGGGTAGGATCAGATTGTGCATGTGTGAGGGGTCTATATGTGCCTTTCCTTCCCCGCAAAATGGGTGGTGGTGGGAATTCCAAACCCAGGGTCTCTTCTCATAAACACCCGAAAGGGCTGATTGAAAGGAAGTGTAAGAGCGGTATCACCATTGATCTTCCCTGTCTGCCTTTGCTCTCGAAGGTCCTGATTTCCAAGATGCACTCTGGGGTGCAGGGAATCACAGCCGTCTCCATCCATCCCACAGAAGGGCAAGGGCAAATAGCAGTTAGGACAAAGAGGGCTGATTGTGCGCCCCTGGGTCATGGCACTCCACCTACCCTTATGCCAACTCCTGTGCAGCCAGCAGGGGGCAGTGGGGAGCATGGGATGCACAGTGCTTGAAGCCTTCGTGTTTGAAAGCATAGTTTTGTCCTTTGAATGTGGGAAATGGTTTCCAAGGGAATCACATTTTTATCTGGATCAGACTGGAGAGCCCATAACCTTAACAGAACTTCACATTTCAGAGGCCAATGGGTTTGTCTAATTTTATTTTTCAAAGAAGGGATGGAAGGCCCAGGGAGATTCAGTGTCTTCCCCTATGTCCCATGGTGCCCCCCTTCTGCTGGACCTGGCTTTGAGGGAGTGCAGATATGGAGAGGATTCAAACTGAGAGCTGTAGGGAAATAAAAGCAGGCAGAGGCGGAACAGAACTCTGTGTTCCTTTTTATAAAAAGGCAATTGCTCTTGTTTCACGTACACATCATCTTGCATGTAGGAAAACGTTTCTAAAAACCAAATTTGATCATACATTGGTGAATATTCACTATCTTTTTAGTGGAGAAGATCAAAGCGGTCAGATAGAAAAAGTTCTGGAGTGGGAAGAGGGGTGAGGAAGGGTCAGAAAACCTAGGTTGAAAATGTCCATTGAGTGACCAATGGATAAGGAAGATGTGGTATGTGTATACGGTGAACTATTACTTGGCAAGGGGCGCCTGGGTGGCTCAGTTGGTTAAGCCTCCGACTTTGGCTCAGGTCATGATCTCACGGTTCGTGGGTTTGAGCCTTGCCTCGGGCTCTGTGCTGACAGCCTGCTCAGAGCCTGGAGCCTGTTTCAGATTCTGTATCTCCCTCTCTCTCTGACTCTCCCTTGCTCACGTTGTCTCTCTCTCTCAAAAATAAATAAAACATTAAAAAACTTTTGATAAAATAAATATAGAGAACAAACAGTTTTGCTGGTTGGTTGTTGGGTCGGGGGATGGGCTAAATGGGTGATCGGCATTAAGCAGGGCACTTGCTGGGATGAGCACTGGGTGTTACATGTAAGTGATGAACCACTGAATTTTACTCCTAAAACCATTATTCCACTATATGTTAACTAACTTGGATTTAAATTAAAAAAGAAGAAGAAGGAAACCTAGGTCAAGTTTCAGACGTGCAATGAGGCACTCACTGTGTCTTCTTAGTTACTAAATCCTCATTTATGCTATGAAGGGTTGTTCTAAATTATAACACAAAAGTTCTGGAACTTTATGATTGTACATACAGTATTAGTTAGGATATAGTTTCAGTTCCGTGTGGCAGATATAAAGAATAAAAGTGTCTTAAACAAGGTAGACCTGTATGTATCTGTCATGTAAAGGGTCAAGCTGATACATGGTGGCTCTGCTCTCTGATGTCACCAGGGCCCCAGGCTCCATCTTTGTTGTTCCTCTGCCAACCTTAGAGTGCTCCTTGCTCTTCGCCATCCAAGATGCCCAGCTGCCATGCTCCTGTTCTCAGCAGCAAGATGGAGGAAGAAGGGCGAGGAGAGGGAAGGCCCCTATGAGCACGGCTTAGAAGTTGTACTTCTCATTTTTGTATAGGTCCTGTTGGCCAGAACGTAGCCAAATAGTCACACCTGGTAAGGGTAAGTCAAATGGTAAGGGAGTCTAAGACATGTAATCTTTATTCTGGCGGGCCATCTGCCTAACCACAAGTTCTAATTTTATAGGAGACGGAGAAATAGATATTGGGGATAACTATCAGTTTTTGTCCTGTGAGTCATGCTTGAGACGAGGCAACAACGAACCGTCTGTTGCCTCGAGCCCTGCTCAGTGAGGCGTGGGAGGGACTGGCTGGGGACGATGTCTCTGACAGACCTGACAAACCCAGCTTGAAGGAATAATGGTGGGGGTCAGAGAACCTGCTGCTGAAACTCTATTATTCAAACAAGTGGGTGATGGTTGAAAACTCCTTTTGGGGAGTCTGCCCAGTTCCTGATGTTCCCCTTTCTCTGAGCTTTAATTCTTGTTCCCCAACATAGTGAATGATGGCAGCCATGTTTGTAGTGAATATCTTTCTACTCATTGGTGGCCACAGACTGAAATGAGTGTGAACGTAACCTGCACTGGAACATCACATTCTGTCTCGTGGGTTTTCCAGAGCTGTGACCAAAAGACTCATGTTAGTTAGAGGCCATTTGCTTGTACTTGGGTGTTATAAACTCAGCGGTGGTGGGTCACCATATTCCGTCATGAGTGTGGAGAATCAGAAAAATCTGGTCCTTGGACAGAGAAGGATGGAACAAGTGTTCAAGAGAGAGCAACCCCCCACCCCTAAACTGGGGAGGGGGTGTTCTGAAAGAGAAACTGGAAGGGGCTGCTGGTTTCTGATGACTACACAGACAGGTTTTCAGTTTTGCCTAAGGCTCTCCTATTAAAAGCCTCTTAAAAACACACCATGTATATATAGAGCTTTTTTTTTTTTTTAACAGAACCAAAAACCGAAAAACATGAAAAACTAATCTGGCCAGTTGAATTTTTTTCTTTTTTCTCCCTAACAGCTCTTATAAATCTCATGTACCATCTTAACAGCTAATGGCTTGCAAATTTCAATTTTCTGCTTGTCACTGGGTGTGACAACTCAGAGGAGACTATATAAATTGATTCACCTAGCCAAACTTATCCAAAGTGGGGAAGCTAAATAGGTCAGTCGACGGAAACGAAAACCACAGTGTCCGTCCCCCAAATAAAACAGCAAGAAATCCACATAGGAAGGGATGAAATGCAAGACAGTGGTTCAGAAGGGAGACTGAAAACAGCTCATCTTTATTTTTAAATATCTTCCTCTAACTTCAATGAACATGTGGATTTGAAAAAGATCCCAAGTTGGTATTAGAGGATAGAACTCACTATACATTTATAACTTAACTTCAAAGAAAAAAAATAGATAGGCAAGTCATCAACTTGCTTAAATAAAATTTAACAGTGGAGATCTGTTGAGAACCAGAATCCGTGCTGTGAAACTTCCCATATGAACTACAAAATCCACTAAAAGAAATACATTAGAGTCAGACTTCGATTAGCTGGAAACTAATTAATCAGAGCTTTCAATAATTATTATTCTTAAACCTACTTAAATCAGAGATATAATAAAGTAAATCAAGACTTTAGGTGAACCCTAGCTTTCGGTTTAAATTTTTTTAATTTAATATTTTTAACCTCTAATACTAATCTAGGGCCATAGAATTGGCCAAATAAGTGGGTCTTAGAGCTAGCAAGACCTTAACAGCCATCAAGTGCTCTGGTTTTCAACCTTAGCTGCATACTATAATCACCTGGGAGGCTTTAAAAAACCTTGATGCCCAGGGTGCAACCCATACTCATGATATCAGAATCTCGGGGAGTGAGACCTGGGCTGATTTTCCAAATGATTCCAATGTGAAGTCAGGTTGGAAAATCAAGGGTCTTCTACAGCTCTCCCAAGCAGTAAAGTGACTGACCCAGACTGCCAGCTGGTCTAGAACCAGGAAGGCCCCTGCCCTGTCATGCCAGCAGGCGGCCAGTGACACATGCGCCACCTGGACGCCGACCACTAAGCCGGTCCGCCTCCAACTTGGATGCGCCTCCCGGTCACCAGGAAAGCCTATGAAATATGGCTTCTGACTGGGGTGGGGCTGAGAGTGTACATTTCTTTCTTTCCTTTTTAAAATGTTTATTTATATTTGAGAGGCTGACAGAAGGCGAGTAGGGGAGGGGCAGAGAGACACGCACAGAATCCAAAGCAGGCTCCAGGCTGAGCTGCTGGCGCAGAGCCCGATGCGGGGCTTGAACTCACGAACTGCGAGATTATGACCTGAGCGGAAGTCGGACACTCAACTGACTGAGCCACCCAGGCGCCCCTGAGTCATGTGCATTTCTAACATGTGCCCAGGTGGTGCTGCTGCTGCTGTTCTGGGTACCGTACTTCAAGAACCACTCTGCAAGCTATTGTCAAACTTTCCCTTCCCACCAGCACACCTGCCTTGCACCCAGGTGGCGGATTTGAACTCTTCTCCTCCTCCTTCAAGGACACGATTTGTGTTTCAGAATCTCCTTGTTTTTCCAAACACGTGTGCAGCCATTCTGTTCACTCAGAACCCAAGAACCATCCACCGACGAGGCGTCCTTTGGGGCGGAAGATCCCACAGCCCTTGTGCTTTCTTGAATTGCAGCAATTGGCTACATTATTCCAGAGCAGGTTTTTTTCTTTTTCTTTTCTTCTTTTTTCAGCTTATCCCCAAGAGAGTGAAAGATGTGCTTCATAATATGGGCGACACCAAGGAGGTTAAAGTTCACTGACAAGGACCCATCCTTTAGGCAGGATGAGTGTCTACACTCTGCTTATCAGCCTCCACATGTGGCCGGAGATGGAAAAACTGACAGGCGGTAGAATGAAACCCGGGCACCTGCGGAAATCCAGGCCTAATCCCTTCCCATAAAACAAAGCGGAAGATAAGTGAAAACGGTTGAATCCCGAAAGCAGGTGGCTGAGCTCCTCCACATTGGGCTATAAAGGGGGACCTTTTTGACAGTATTTATGGGGTTGGAGAAACCTGACAAGGTGTTGCTGTAAATGCCAAGAAACACACAGAACAGTGATTTTGTTATTTGAACACGTCTCATGATGACTGCAGCTTAGCGGGGAAAGATAGCTGGTGTGTGTGTGTGTGTGTGTGTGTGTGCGCGCGCGCGTGCACGTGCGCACACACACGCGCGCTCACGTGAGTGCACTCCCACTGCTATAAACAAGACTAACTTGGCAGCTGGGGGAAAAAGGGCTGCCAAGGGGAATCCCTGCAGATGTGTAAACAGACAAGATGACCAATGGGTCACAGAGGAGCTCTGTGGGGTTTGAGGATGGGGGCTGGGGAGTTTGGACTCACAGTTTTAGCATTCTCCTTGAAGAGCTTCTCAAAACAAAACTGCATCTAAGAAGCCGCAGAGTAAAGCAGGTGTAATCTGGCCATCCCTGTTCCAGGCCTTTCCACCACTCCTTTAGGCCATGATCTTTTGCATTAGACATTTTAGCCTCAGTAGCTAGAGCAATGCTGCCTTTTCCGTATCAGTATCAGACCAGGATTAATATCTTTCACTGGTCAGCTGATCATTCTCAATCTCATAAATTTCTATCCTTGCTCCTGGCCTGAGCCACAGAATGCTTTTGATAGATAAAAAGAATTCCTTAATATGCAAAGGAGTAACTAACGGGAACTTTGTAAGCTATTCTCTCTGAAAACACACACACACACACACACACACACACCACATGTATTATTTAGAAGTCCGTTTTTAACATCCAAAGAGCCCTTTCTAATTGCAGTCCTGAAACAATCCTGCAGAACTATGTGGTTGCGAGGGGG